>NW_028234215.1:0-94208 GCF_037954235.1 Aulostomus chinensis
TTTCTCAGCGAGAGAAGGCCAAAATGAACACTTCATGCAGAACTCCTGTATTTTGATGTAAACTCACTTAAATCAAGCTGTAACTTCAAGTTTATGCATCTTTCTATGCTTTCAGGTTGAAACTTGACTGAAAACTCACTTTGAACAAAAGTTATGGCATTTTTGTATCACAGGTCACAAATAGTGTTTTCTCAGCGAGAGAAGGCCAAAATGAACACTTCATGCAGAACTCCTGTATTTTGATGAAAACTCACTGAAATCAAGCTGTAACTTCAAGTTTATGCATCTTTCTATGCTTTCAGGTTGAAACTTGAAAGAAAACTCACTTTGAACAAAAGTTATGGCTGTTCTGTTTCGCAGGTCAAAAATAGCGTTTTCTCAGCGAGAGAAGGCCAAAATGAACACTTCATGCAGAACTCCTGTATTTTGATGAAAACTCACTGAAATCAAGCTGTAACTTCAAGTTTATGCATCTTTCTATGCTTTCAGGTTGAAACTTGACTGAAAACTCACTTTGAACAAAAGTTATGGCATTTTTGTATCACAGGTCACAAATAGTGTTTTCTCAGCGAGAGAAGGCCAAAATGAACACTTCATGCAAAACTCCTGTATTTTGATGAAAACTCACTGAAATCAAGCTGTAACTTCAAGTTTATGCATCTTTCTATGCTTTCAGGTTGAAACTTGACTGAAAACTCACTTTGAACAAAAGTTATGGCATTTTTGTATCACAGGTCACAAATAGTGTTTTCTCAGCGAGAGAAGGCCAAAATGAACACTTTATGCAGAACTCCTGTATTTTGATGAAAACTCACTGAAATCAAGCTGTAACTTCAAGTTTATGCATCTTTCTATGCTTTCAGGTTGAAACTTGACTGAAAACTCACTTTGAACAAAAGTTATGGCATTTTTGTATCACAGGTCACAAATAGTGTTTTCTCAGCGAGAGAAGGCCAAAATGAACACTTCATGCAGAACTCCTGTATTTTGATGTAAACTCATTGAAATCAAGCTGTAACTTCAAGTTTATGCATCTTTCTATGCTTTCAGGTTGAAACTTGACTGAAAACTCACTTTGAACAAAAGTTATGGCATTTTTGTATCACAGGTCACAAATAGTGTTTTCTCAGCGAGAGAAGGCCAAAATGAACACTTCATGCAGAACTCCTGTATTTTGATGAAAACTCACTGAAATCAAGCTGTAACTTCAAGTTTATACATCTTTCTATGCTTTCAGGTTGAAACTTGACTGAAAACTCACTTTGAACAAAAGTTATGGCATTTTTGTATCACAGGTCACAAATAGTGTTTTCTCAGCGAGAGAAGGCCAAAATGAACACTTCATGCAGAACTCCTGTATTTTGATGAAAACTCACTGAAATCAAGCTGTAACTTGAAGTTTATGCATCTTTCTATGCTTTCAGGTTGAAACTTGACTGAAAACTCACTTTGAACAAAAGTTATGGCATTTTTGTATCACAGGTCACAAATAGTGTTTTCTCAGCGAGAGAAGGCCAAAATGAACACTTTATGCAGAACTCCTATATTTTGATGAAAACTCACTGAAATCAAGCTGTAACTTCAAGTTTATGCATCTTTCTATGCTTTCAGGTTGAAACTTGACTGAAAACTCACTTTGAACAAAAGTTATGGCTGTTCTGTGTCGCAGGTCACAAATAGCGTTTTCTCAGCGAGAGAAGGCCAAAATTCACACTTCATGCAGAACTCCTGTATTTTGATGTAAACTCACTTAAATCAAGCTGTAACTTCAAGTTTATGCATCTTTCTATGCTTTCAGGTTGAAACTTGACTGAAAACTCACTTTGAACAAAAGTTATGGCATTTTTGTATCACAGGTCACAAATAGTGTTTTCTCAGCGAGAGAAGGCCAAAATGAACACTTCATGCAGAACTCCTGTATTTTGATGAAAACTCACTGAAATCAAGCTGTAACTTCAAGTTTATGCATCTTTCTATGCTTTCAGGTTGAAACTTGAAAGAAAACTTACTTTGAACAAAAGTTATGGCTGTTCTGTTTCGCAGGTCAAAAATAGCGTTTTTTCAGCGAGAGAAGGCCAAAATGAACACTTCATGCAGAACTCCTGTATTTTGATGAAAACTCACTGAAATCAAGCTGTAACTTCAAGTTTATGCATCTTTCTATGCTTTCAGGTTGAAACTTGACTGAAAACTCACTTTGAACAAAAGTTATGGCATTTTTGTATCACAGGTCACAAATAGTGTTTTCTCAGCGAGAGAAGGCCAAAATGAACACTTCATGCAAAACTCCTGTATTTTGATGAAAACTCACTGAAATCAAGCTGTAACTTCAAGTTTATGCATCTTTCTATGCTTTCAGGTTGAAACTTGACTGAAAACTCACTTTGAACAAAAGTTATGGCATTTTTGTATCACAGGTCACAAATAGTGTTTTCTCAGCGAGAGAAGGCCAAAATGAACACTTCATGCAAAACTCCTGTATTTTGATGAAAACTCACTGAAATCAAGCTGTAACTTCAAGTTTATGCATCTTTCTATGCTTTCAGGTTGAAACTTGACTAAAAACTCACTTTGAACAAAAGTTATGGCATTTTTGTATCACAGGTCACAAATAGTGTTTTCTCAGCGAGAGAAGGCCAAAATGAACACTTCATGCAGAACTCCTGTATTTTGATGAAAACTCACTGAAATCAAGCTGTAACTTCAAGTTTATGCATCTTTCTATGCTTTCAGGTTGAAACTTGACTGAAAACTCACTTTGAACAAAAGTTATGGCATTTTTGTATCACAGGTCACAAATAGTGTTTTCTCAGCGAGAGAAGGCCAAAATGAACACTTCATGCAAAACTCCTGTATTTTGATGAAAACTCACTGAAATCAAGCTGTAACTTCAAGTTTATGCATCTTTCTATGCTTTCAGGTTGAAACTTGACTGAAAACTCACTTTGAACAAAAGTTATGGCATTTTTGTATCACAGGTCACAAATAGTGTTTTCTCAGCGAGAGAAGGCCAAAATGAACACTTCATGCAGAACTCCTGTATTTTGATGAAAACTCACTGAAATCAAGCTGTAACTTCAAGTTTATGCATCTTTCTATGCTTTCAGGTTGAAACTTGAAAGAAAACTCACTTTGAAGAAAAGTTATGGCTGTTCTGTTTCGCAGGTCAAAAATAGCGTTTTCTCAGCGAGAGAAGGCCAAAATGAACACTTCATGCAGAACTCCTGTATTTTGATGAAAACTCACTGAAATCAAGCTGTAACTTCAAGTTTATGCATCTTTCTATGCTTTCAGGTTGAAACTTGACTGAAAACTCACTTTGAACAAAAGTTATGGCATTTTTGTATCACAGGTCACAAATAGTGTTTTCTCAGCGAGAGAAGGCCAAAATGAACACTTCATGCAAAACTCCTGTATTTTGATGAAAACTCACTGAAATCAAGCTTTAACTTCAAGTTTATGCATCTTTCTATGCTTTCAGGTTGAAACTTGACTGAAAACTCACTTTGAACAAAAGTTATGGCATTTTTGTATCACAGGTCACAAATAGTGTTTTCTCAGCGAGAGAAGGCCAAAATGAACACTTCATGCAAAACTCCTGTATTTTGATGAAAACTCACTGAAATCAAGCTGTAACTTCAAGTTTATGCATCTTTCTATGCTTTCAGGTTGAAACTTGACTGAAAACTCACTTTGAACAAAAGTTATGGCATTTTTATTATCACAGGTCACAAATAGTATTTTCTCAGCGAGAGAAGGCCAAAATGAACACTTCATGCAGAACTCCTGTATTTTGATGAAAACTCACTGAAATCAAGCTGTAACTTCAAGTTTATGCATCTTTCTATGCTTTCAGGTTGAAACTTGACTGAAAACTCACTTTGAACAAAAGTTATGGCATTTTTGTATCACAGGTCACAAATAGTGTTTTCTCAGCGAGAGAAGGCCAAAATGAACACTTCATGCAAAACTCCTGTATTTTGATGAAAACTCACTGAAATCAAGCTGTAACTTCAAGTTTATGCATCTTTCTATGCTTTCAGGTTGAAACTTGACTGAAAACTCACTTTGAACAAAAGTTATGGCATTTTTGTATCACAGGTCACAAATAGTGTTTTCTCAGCGAGAGAAGGCCAAAATGAACACTTCATGCAGAACTCCTGTATTTTGATGAAAACTCACTGAAATCAAGCTGTAACTTCAAGTTTATGCATCTTTCTATGCTTTCAGGTTGAAAATTGAAAGAAAACTCACTTTGAACAAAAGTTATGGCATTTTTGTATCACAGGTCACAAATAGTGTTTTCTCAGCGAGAGAAGGCCAAAATGAACACTTCATGCAAAACTCCTGTATTTTGATGAAAACTCACTGAAATCAAGCTGTAACTTCAAGTTTATGCATCTTTCTATGCTTTCAGGTTGAAACTTGACTGAAAACTCACTTTGAACAAAAATTATGGCATTTTTGTATCACAGGTCACAAATAGTGTTTTCTCAGCGAGAGAAGGCCAAAATGAACACTTCATGCAGAACTCCTGTATTTTGATGAAAACTCACTGAAATCAAGCTGTAACTTCAAGTTTATGCATCTTTCTATGCTTTCAGGTTGAAACTTGACTAAAAACTCACTTTGAACAAAAGTTATGGCATTTTTGTATCACAGGTCACAAATAGTGTTTTCTCAGCGAGAGAAGGCCAAAATGAACACTTCATGCAGAACTCCTGTATTTTGATGAAAACTCACTGAAATCAAGCTGTAACTTCAAGTTTATGCATCTTTCTATGCTTTCAGGTTGAAACTTGACTGAAAACTCACTTTGAACAAAAGTTATGGCATTTTTGTATCACAGGTCACAAATAGTGTTTTCTCAGCGAGAGAAGGCCAAAATGAACACTTCATGCAAAACTCCTGTATTTTGATGAAAACTCACTGAAATCAAGCTGTAACTTCAAGTTTATGCATCTTTCTATGCTTTCAGGTTGAAACTTGACTGAAAACTCACTTTGAACAAAAGTTATGGCATTTTTGTATCACAGGTCACAAATAGTGTTTTCTCAGCGAGAGAAGGCCAAAATGAACACTTCATGCAGAACTCCTGTATTTTGATGAAAACTCACTGAAATCAAGCTGTAACTTCAAGTTTATGCATCTTTCTATGCTTTCAGGTTGAAACTTGAAAGAAAACTCACTTTGAAGAAAAGTTATGGCTGTTCTGTTTCGCAGGTCAAAAATAGCGTTTTCTCAGCGAGAGAAGGCCAAAATGAACACTTCATGCAGAACTCCTGTATTTTGATGAAAACTCACTGAAATCAAGCTGTAACTTCAAGTTTATGCATCTTTCTATGCTTTCAGGTTGAAACTTGACTGAAAACTCACTTTGAACAAAAGTTATGGCATTTTTGTATCACAGGTCACAAATAGTGTTTTCTCAGCGAGAGAAGGCCAAAATGAACACTTCATGCAAAACTCCTGTATTTTGATGAAAACTCACTGAAATCAAGCTTTAACTTCAAGTTTATGCATCTTTCTATGCTTTCAGGTTGAAACTTGACTGAAAACTCACTTTGAACAAAAGTTATGGCATTTTTGTATCACAGGTCACAAATAGTGTTTTCTCAGCGAGAGAAGGCCAAAATGAACACTTCATGCAAAACTCCTGTATTTTGATGAAAACTCACTGAAATCAAGCTGTAACTTCAAGTTTATGCATCTTTCTATGCTTTCAGGTTGAAACTTGACTGAAAACTCACTTTGAACAAAAGTTATGGCATTTTTATTATCACAGGTCACAAATAGTATTTTCTCAGCGAGAGAAGGCCAAAATGAACACTTCATGCAGAACTCCTGTATTTTGATGAAAACTCACTGAAATCAAGCTGTAACTTCAAGTTTATGCATCTTTCTATGCTTTCAGGTTGAAACTTGACTGAAAACTCACTTTGAACAAAAGTTATGGCATTTTTGTATCACAGGTCACAAATAGTGTTTTCTCAGCGAGAGAAGGCCAAAATGAACACTTCATGCAAAACTCCTGTATTTTGATGAAAACTCACTGAAATCAAGCTGTAACTTCAAGTTTATGCATCTTTCTATGCTTTCAGGTTGAAACTTGACTGAAAACTCACTTTGAACAAAAGTTATGGCATTTTTGTATCACAGGTCACAAATAGTGTTTTCTCAGCGAGAGAAGGCCAAAATGAACACTTCATGCAGAACTCCTGTATTTTGATGAAAACTCACTGAAATCAAGCTGTAACTTCAAGTTTATGCATCTTTCTATGCTTTCAGGTTGAAAATTGAAAGAAAACTCACTTTGAACAAAAGTTATGGCATTTTTGTATCACAGGTCACAAATAGTGTTTTCTCAGCGAGAGAAGGCCAAAATGAACACTTCATGCAAAACTCCTGTATTTTGATGAAAACTCACTGAAATCAAGCTGTAACTTCAAGTTTATGCATCTTTCTATGCTTTCAGGTTGAAACTTGACTGAAAACTCACTTTGAACAAAAATTATGGCATTTTTGTATCACAGGTCACAAATAGTGTTTTCTCAGCGAGAGAAGGCCAAAATGAACACTTCATGCAGAACTCCTGTATTTTGATGAAAACTCACTGAAATCAAGCTGTAACTTCAAGATTATGCATCTTTCTATGCTTTCAGGTTGAAACTTGACAGAAAACTCACTTTGAACAAAAGTTATGGCATTTTTGTATCACAGGTCACAAATAGTGTTTTCTCAGCGAGAGAAGGCCAAAATGAACACTTCATGCAGAACTACTGTATTTTGATGAAAACTCACTGAAATCAAGCTGTAACTTCAAGTTTATGCATCTTTCTATGCTTTCAGGTTTAAACTTGACTGAAAACTCACTTTGAACAAAAGTTATGGCATTTTTGTATCACAGGTCACAAATAGTGTTTTCTCAGCGAGAGAAGGCCAAAATGAACACTTCATGCAGAACTCCTGTATTTTGATGAAAACTCACTGAAATCAAGCTGTAACTTGAAGTTTATGCATCTTTCTATGCTTTCAGGTTGAAACTTGACTGAAAACTCACTTTGAACAAAAGTTATGGCATTTTTGTATCACAGGTCACAAATAGTGTTTTCTCAGCGAGAGAAGGCCAAAATGAACACTTCATGCAGAACTCCTGTATTTTGATGAAAGCTCACTGAAATCAAGCTGTAACTTCAAGTTTATGCATCTTTCTATGCTTTCAGGTTGAAACTTGACTGAAAACTCACTTTGAACAAAAGTTATGGCATTTTTGTATCACAGGTCACAAATAGTGTTTTCGCAGCGAGAGAAGGCCAAAATGAACACTTCATGCAGAACTCCTGTATTTTGATGAAAACTCACTGAAATCAAGCTGTAACTTCAAGTTTATGCATCTTTCTATGCTTTCAGGTTGAAACTTGACTGAAAACTCACTTTGAACAAAAGTTATGGCATTTTTGTATCACAGGTCACAAATAGTGTTTTCTCAGCGAGAGAAGGCCAAAATGAACACTTCATGCAGAACTCCTGTATTTTGATGAAAACTCACTGAAATCAAGCTGTAACTTCAAGTTTATGCATCTTTCTATGCTTTCAGGTTGAAACTTGACTGAAAACTCACTTTGAACAAAAGTTATGGCATTTTTGTATCACAGGTCACAAATAGTGTTTTCTCAGCGAGAGGAAGCCAAAATGAACTCTTCATGCAGAACTCCTGTATTTTGATGAAAACTCACTTAAATCAAGCTGTAACTTCAAGTTTATGCATCTTTCTATGCTTTCAGGTTGAAACTTGACTGAAAACTCACTTTGAACAAAAGTTATGGCATTTTTGTATCACAGGTCACAAATAGTGTTTTCTCAGCGAGAGAAGGCCAAAATGAACACTTCATGCAGAACTCCTGTATTTTGATGAAAACTCACTGAAATCAAGCTGTAACTTCAAGTTTATGCATCTTTCTATGCTTTCAGGTTGAAACTTGAAAGAAAACTCACTTTGAACAAAAGTTATGGCTGTTCTGTTTCGCAGGTCACAAATAGCGTTTTCTCAGCGAGAGAAGGCCAAAATGAACACTTCATGCAGAACTCCTGTATTTTGATGAAAACTCACTGAAATCAAGCTGTAACTTCAAGTTTATGCATCTTTCTATGCTTTCAGGTTGAAACTTGAAAGAAAACTCACTTTGAACAAAAGTTATGGCTGTTCTGTTTCGCAGGTCAAAAATAGCGTTTTCTCAGCGAGAGAAGGCCAAAATGAACACTTCATGCAGAACTCCTGTATTTTGATGAAAACTCACTGAAATCAAGCTGTAACTTCAAGTTTATGCATCTTTCTATGCTTTCAGGTTGAAACTTGACTGAAAACTCACTTTGAACAAAAGTTATGGCATTTTTGTATCACAGGTCACAAATAGTGTTTTCTCAGCGAGAGAAGGCCAAAATGAACACTTCATGCAAAACTCCTGTATTTTGATGAAAACTCACTGAAATCAAGCTGTAACTTCAAGTTTATGCATCTTTCTATGCTTTCAGGTTGAAACTTGACTGAAAACTCACTTTGAACAAAAGTTATGGCATTTTTGTATCACAGGTCACAAATAGTGTTTTCTCAGCGAGAGAAGGCCAAAATGAACACTTCATGCAAAACTCCTGTATTTTGATGAAAACTCACTGAAATCAAGCTGTAACTTCAAGTTTATGCATCTTTCTATGCTTTCAGGTTGAAACTTGACTAAAAACTCACTTTGAACAAAAGTTATGGCATTTTTGTATCACAGGTCACAAATAGTGTTTTCTCAGCGAGAGAAGGCCAAAATGAACACTTCATGCAGAACTCCTGTATTTTGATGAAAACTCACTGAAATCAAGCTGTAACTTCAAGTTTATGCATCTTTCTATGCTTTCAGGTTGAAACTTGACTGAAAACTCACTTTGAACAAAAATTATGGCATTTTTGTATCACAGGTCACAAATAGTGTTTTCTCAGCGAGAGAAGGCCAAAATGAACACTTCATGCAGAACTCCTGTATTTTGATGAAAACTCACTGAAATCAAGCTGTAACTTCAAGTTTATGCATCTTTCTATGCTTTCAGGTTGAAACTTGACAGAAAACTCACTTTGAACAAAAGTTATGGCATTTTTGTATCACAGGTCACAAATAGTGTTTTCTCAGCGAGAGAAGGCCAAAATGAACACTTCATGCAGAACTACTGTATTTTGATGAAAACTCACTGAAATCAAGCTATAACTTCAAGTTTATGCATCTTTCTATGCTTTCAGGTTTAAACTTGACTGAAAACTCACTTTGAACAAAAGTTATGGCATTTTTGTATCACAGGTCACAAATAGTGTTTTCTCAGCGAGAGAAGGCCAAAATGAACACTTCATGCAGAACTCCTGTATTTTGATGAAAACTCACTGAAATCAAGCTGTAACTTGAAGTTTATACATCTTTCTATGCTTTCAGGTTGAAACTTGACTGAAAACTCACTTTGAACAAAAGTTATGGCATTTTTGTATCACAGGTCACAAATAGTGTTTTCTCAGCGAGAGAAGGCCAAAATGAACACTTCATGCAGAACTCCTGTATTTTGATGAAAGCTCACTGAAATCAAGCTGTAACTTCAAGTTTATGCATCTTTCTATGCTTTCAGGTTGAAACTTGACTGAAAACTCACTTTGAACAAAAGTTATGGCATTTTTGTATCACAGGTCACAAATAGTGTTTTCGCAGCGAGAGAAGGCCAAAATGAACACTTCATGCAGAACTCCTGTATTTTGATGAAAACTCACTGAAATCAAGCTGTAACTTCAAGTTTATGCATCTTTCTATGCTTTCAGGTTGAAACTTGACTGAAAACTCACTTTGAACAAAAGTTATGGCATTTTTGTATCACAGGTCACAAATAGTGTTTTCTCAGCGAGAGAAGGCCAAAATGAACACTTCATGCAGAACTCCTGTATTTTGATGAAAACTCACTGAAATCAAGCTGTAACTTCAAGTTTATGCATCTTTCTATGCTTTCAGGTTGAAACTTGACTGAAAACTCACTTTGAACAAAAGTTAAGGCATTTTTGTATCACAGGTCACAAATAGTGTTTTCTCAGCGAGAGGAAGCCAAAATGAACTCTTCATGCAGAACTCCTGTATTTTGATGAAAACTCACTTAAATCAAGCTGTAACTTCAAGTTTATGCATCTTTCTATGCTTTCAGGTTGAAACTTGACTGAAAACTCACTTTGAACAAAAGTTATGGCATTTTTGTATCACAGGTCACAAATAGTGTTTTCTCAGCGAGAGAAGGCCAAAATGAACACTTCATGCAGAACTCCTGTATTTTGATGAAAACTCACTGAAATCAAGCTGTAACTTCAAGTTTATGCATCTTTCTATGCTTTCAGGTTGAAACTTGAAAGAAAACTCACTTTGAACAAAAGTTATGGCTGTTCTGTTTCGCAGGTCACAAATAGCGTTTTCTCAGCGAGAGAAGGCCAAAATGAACACTTCATGCAGAACTCCTGTATTTTGATGAAAACTCACTGAAATCAAGCTGTAACTTCAAGTTTATGCATCTTTCTATGCTTTCAGGTTGAAACTTGACTGAAAACTCACTTTGAACAAAAGTTATGGCATTTTTGTATCACAGGTCAAAAATAGTGTTTTCTCAGCGAGAGAAGGCCAAAATGAACACTTCATGCAAAACTCCTGTATTTTGATGAAAACTCACTGAAATCAAGCTGTAACTTCAAGTTTATGCATCTTTCTATGCTTTCAGGTTGAAACTTGACTGAAAACTCACTTTGAACAAAAGTTATGGCATTTTTGTATCACAGGTCACAAATAGTGTTTTCTCAGCGAGAGAAGGCCAAAATGAACACTTCATGCAAAACTCCTGTATTTTGATGAAAACTCACTGAAATCAAGCTGTAACTTCAAGTTTATGCATCTTTCTATGCTTTCAGGTTGAAACTTGACTAAAAACTCACTTTGAACAAAAGTTATGGCATTTTTGTATCACAGGTCACAAATAGTGTTTTCTCAGCGAGAGAAGGCCAAAATGAACACTTCATGCAGAACTCCTGTATTTTGATGAAAACTCACTGAAATCAAGCTGTAACTTCAAGTTTATGCATCTTTCTATGCTTTCAGGTTGAAACTTGACTGAAAACTCACTTTGAACAAAAGTTATGGCATTTTTGTATCACAGGTCACAAATAGTGTTTTCTCAGCGAGAGGAAGCCAAAATGAACTCTTCATGCAGAACTCCTGTATTTTGATGAAAACTCACTTAAATCAAGCTGTAACTTCAAGTTTATGCATCTTTCTATGCTTTCAGGTTGAAACTTGACTGAAAACTCACTTTGAACAAAAGTTATGGCATTTTTGTATCACAGGTCACAAATAGTGTTTTCTCAGCGAGAGAAGGCCAAAATGAACACTTCATGCAGAACTCCTGTATTTTGATGAAAACTCACTGAAATCAAGCTGTAACTTCAAGTTTATGCATCTTTCTATGCTTTCAGGTTGAAACTTGAAAGAAAACTCACTTTGAACAAAAGTTATGGCTGTTCTGTTTCGCAGGTCACAAATAGCGTTTTCTCAGCGAGAGAAGGCCAAAATGAACACTTCATGCAGAACTCCTGTATTTTGATGAAAACTCACTGAAATCAAGCTGTAACTTCAAGTTTATGCATCTTTCTATGCTTTCAGGTTGAAACTTGACTGAAAACTCACTTTGAACAAAAGTTATGGCATTTTTGTATCACAGGTCAAAAATAGTGTTTTCTCAGCGAGAGAAGGCCAAAATGAACACTTCATGCAAAACTCCTGTATTTTGATGAAAACTCACTGAAATCAAGCTGTAACTTCAAGTTTATGCATCTTTCTATGCTTTCAGGTTGAAACTTGACTGAAAACTCACTTTGAACAAAAGTTATGGCATTTTTGTATCACAGGTCACAAATAGTGTTTTCTCAGCGAGAGAAGGCCAAAATGAACACTTCATGCAAAACTCCTGTATTTTGATGAAAACTCACTGAAATCAAGCTGTAACTTCAAGTTTATGCATCTTTCTATGCTTTCAGGTTGAAACTTGACTAAAAACTCACTTTGAACAAAAGTTATGGCATTTTTGTATCACAGGTCACAAATAGTGTTTTCTCAGCGAGAGAAGGCCAAAATGAACACTTCATGCAGAACTCCTGTATTTTGATGAAAACTCACTGAAATCAAGCTGTAACTTCAAGTTTATGCATCTTTCTATGCTTTCAGGTTGAAACTTGACAGAAAACTCACTTTGAACAAAAGTTATGGCATTTTTGTATCACAGGTCACAAATAGTGTTTTCTCAGCGAGAGAAGGCCAAAATGAACACTTCATGCAGAACTACTGTATTTGATGAAAACTCACTGAAATCAAGCTGTAACTTCAAGTTTATGCATCTTTCTATGCTTTCAGGTTTAAACTTGACTGAAAACTCACTTTGAACAAAAGTTATGGCATTTTTGTATCACAGGTCACAAATAGTGTTTTCTCAGCGAGAGAAGGCCAAAATGAACACTTCATGCAGAACTCCTGTATTTTGATGAAAACTCACTGAAATCAAGCTGTAACTTGAAGTTTATGCATCTTTCTATGCTTTCAGGTTGAAACTTGACTGAAAACTCACTTTGAACAAAAGTTATGGCATTTTTGTATCACAGGTCACAAATAGTGTTTTCTCAGCGAGAGAAGGCCAAAATGAACACTTCATGCAGAACTCCTGTATTTTGATGAAAGCTCACTGAAATCAAGCTGTAACTTCAAGTTTATGCATCTTTCTATGCTTTCAGGTTGAAACTTGACTGAAAACTCACTTTGAACAAAAGTTATGGCATTTTTGTATCACAGGTCACAAATAGTGTTTTCGCAGCGAGAGAAGGCCAAAATGAACACTTCATGCAGAACTCCTGTATTTTGATGAAAACTCACTGAAATCAAGCTGTAACTTCAAGTTTATGCATCTTTCTATGCTTTCAGGTTGAAACTTGACTGAAAACTCACTTTGAACAAAAGTTATGGCATTTTTGTATCACAGGTCACAAATAGTGTTTTCTCAGCGAGAGAAGGCCAAAATGAACACTTCATGCAGAACTCCTGTATTTTGATGAAAACTCACTGAAATCAAGCTGTAACTTCAAGTTTATGCATCTTTCTATGCTTTCAGGTTGAAACTTGACTGAAAACTCACTTTGAACAAAAGTTATGGCATTTTTGTATCACAGGTCACAAATAGTGTTTTCTCAGCGAGAGGAAGCCAAAATGAACTCTTCATGCAGAACTGCTGTATTTTGATGAAAACTCACTTAAATCAAGCTGTAACTTCAAGTTTATGCATCTTTCTATGCTTTCAGGTTGAAACTTGACTGAAAACTCACTTTGAACAAAAGTTATGGCATTTTTGTATCACAGGTCACAAATAGTGTTTTCTCAGCGAGAGAAGGCCAAAATGAACACTTCATGCAGAACTCCTGTATTTTGATGAAAACTCACTGAAATCAAGCTGTAACTTCAAGTTTATGCATCTTTCTATGCTTTCAGGTTGAAACTTGAAAGAAAACTCACTTTGAACAAAAGTTATGGCTGTTCTGTTTCGCAGGTCACAAATAGCGTTTTCTCAGCGAGAGAAGGCCAAAATGAACACTTCATGCAGAACTCCTGTATTTTGATGAAAACTCACTGAAATCAAGCTGTAACTTCAAGTTTATGCATCTTTCTATGCTTTCAGGTTGAAACTTGACTGAAAACTCACTTTGAACAAAAGTTATGGCATTTTTGTATCACAGGTCAAAAATAGTGTTTTCTCAGCGAGAGAAGGCCAAAATGAACACTTCATGCAAAACTCCTGTATTTTGATGAAAACTCACTGAAATCAAGCTGTAACTTCAAGTTTATGCATCTTTCTATGCTTTCAGGTTGAAACTTGACTGAAAACTCACTTTGAACAAAAGTTATGGCATTTTTGTATCACAGGTCACAAATAGTGTTTTCTCAGCGAGAGAAGGCCAAAATGAACACTTCATGCAAAACTCCTGTATTTTGATGACAACTCACTGAAATCAAGCTGTAACTTCAAGTTTATGCATCTTTCTATGCTTTCAGGTTGAAACTTGACAGAAAACTCACTTTGAACAAAAGTTATGGCTGTTCTGTGTCGCAGGTCACAAATAGCGTTTTCTCAGCGAGAGAAGGCCAAAATGAACACTTCATGCAGAACTCCTGTATTTTGATGAAAACTCACTGAAATCAAGCTGTAACTTCAAGTTTATGCATCTTTCTATGCTTTCAGGTTGAAACTTGACTGAAAACACACTTTGAACAAAAGTTGTGGCATTTTTGTATCACAGGTCACAAATAGTGTTTTCTCAGCGAGAGAAGGCCAAAATGAACACTTCATGCAAAACTCCTGTATTTTGATGAAAACTCACTGAAATCAAGCTGTAACTTCAAGTTTATGCATCTTTCTATGCTTTCAGGTTGAAACTTGACTGAAAACTCACTTTGAACAAAAGTTATGGCATTTTTGTATCACAGGTCACAAATAGTGTTTTCTCAGCGAGAGAAGGCCAAAATGAACACTTCATGCAAAACTCCTGTATTTTGATGAAAACTCACTGAAATCAAGCTGTAACTTCAAGTTTATGCATCTTTCTATGCTTTCAGGTTGAAACTTGACAGAAAACTCACTTTGAACAAAAGTTATGGCTGTTCTGTGTCGCAGGTCACAAATAGCGTTTTCTCAGCGAGAGAAGGCCAAAATGAACACTTCATATAGAACTCCTGTATTTTGATGAAAACTCACTGAAATCAAGCTGTAACTTCAAGTTTATGCATCTTTCTATGCTTTCAGGTTGAAACTTGACTGAAAACTCACTTTGAACAAAAGTTATGGCATTTTTGTATCACAGGTCACAAATAGTGTTTTCTCAGCGAGAGAAGGCCAAAATGAATACTTCATGCAAAACTCCTGTATTTTGATGAAAACTCACTTAAATCAAGCTGTAACTTCAAGTTTATGCATCTTTCTATGCTTTCAGGTTGAAACTTGACTGAAAACTCACTTTGAACAAAAGTTATGGCATTTTTGTATCACAGGTCACAAATAGTGTTTTCTCAGCGAGAGAAGGCCAAAATGAACACTTCATGCAGAACTCCTGTATTTTGATGAAAACTCACTGAAATCAAGCTGTAACTTGAAGTTTATGCATCTTTCTATGCTTTCAGGTTGAAACTTGACTGAAAACTCACTTTGAACAAAAGTTATGGCATTTTTGTATCACAGGTCACAAATAGTGTTTTCTCAGCGAGAGAAGGCCAAAATGAACACTTTATGCAGAACTCCTATATTTTGATGAAAACTCACTGAAATCAAGCTGTAACTTCAAGTTTATGCATCTTTCTATGCTTTCAGGTTGAAACTTGAAAGAAAACTCACTTTGAACAAAAGTTATGGCTGTTCTGTGTCGCAGGTCACAAATAGCGTTTTCTCAGCGAGAGAAGGCCAAAATTCACACTTCATGCAGAACTCCTGTATTTTGATTTAAACTCACTTAAATCAAGCTGTAACTTCAAGTTTATGCATCTTTCTATGCTTTCAGGTTGAAACTTGACTGAAAACTCACTTTGAACAAAAGTTATGGCATTTTTGTATCACAGGTCACAAATAGTGTTTTCTCAGCGAGAGAAGGCCAAAATGAACACTTCATGCAGAACTCCTGTATTTTGATGAAAACTCACTGAAATCAAGCTGTAACTTCAAGTTTATGCATCTTTCTATGCTTTCAGGTTGAAACTTGAAAGAAAACTCACTTTGAACAAAAGTTATGGCTGTTCTGTTTCGCAGGTCAAAAATAGCGTTTTCTCAGCGAGAGAAGGCCAAAATGAACACTTCATGCAGAACTCCTGTATTTTGATGAAAACTCACTGAAATCAAGCTGTAACTTCAAGTTTATGCATCTTTCTATGCTTTCAGGTTGAAACTTGACTGAAAACTCACTTTGAACAAAAGTTATGGCATTTTTGTATCACAGGTCACAAATAGTGTTTTCTCAGCGAGAGAAGGCCAAAATGAACACTTCATGCAAAACTCCTGTATTTTGATGAAAACTCACTGAAATCAAGCTGTAACTTCAAGTTTATGCATCTTTCTATGCTTTCAGGTTGAAACTTGACTGAAAACTCACTTTGAACAAAAGTTATGGCATTTTTGTATCACAGGTCACAAATAGTGTTTTCTCAGCGAGAGAAGGCCAAAATGAACACTTCATGCAGAACTCCTGTATTTTGATGAAAACTCACTGAAATCAAGCTGTAACTTCAAGTTTATGCATCTTTCTATGCTTTCAGGTTGAAACTTGACTGAAAACTCACTTTGAACAAAAGTTATGGCATTTTTGTATCACAGGTCACAAATAGTGTTTTCTCAGCGAGAGAAGGCCAAAATGAACACTTCATGCAAAACTCCTGTATTTTGATGAAAACTCACTGAAATCAAGCTGTAACTTCAAGTTTATGCATCTTACTATGCTTTCAGGTTGAAACTTGACTGAAAACTCACTTTGAACAAAAGTTATGGCATTTTTGTATCACAGGTCACAAATAGTGTTTTCTCAGCGAGAGAAGGCCAAAATGAACACTTCATGCAGAACTCCTGTATTTTGATGAAAACTCACTGAAATCAAGCTGTAACTTCAAGTTTATGCATCTTTCTATGCTTTCAGGTTGAAACTTGAAAGAAAACTCACTTTGAACAAAAGTTATGGCTGTTCTGTTTCGCAGGTCACAAATAGCGTTTTCTCAGCGAGAGAAGGCCAAAATGAACACTTCATGCAGAACTCCTGTATTTTGATGAAAACTCACTGAAATCAAGCTGTAACTTCAAGTTTATGCATCTTTCTATGCTTTCAGGTTGAAACTTGACTGAAAACTCACTTTGAACAAAAGTTATGGCATTTTTGTATCACAGGTCACAAATAGTGTTTTCTCAGCGAGAGAAGGCCAAAATGAACACTTCATGCAGAACTCCTGTATTTTGATGAAAACTCACTGAAATCAAGCTGTAACTTCAAGTTTATGCATCTTTCTATGCTTTCAGGTTGAAACTTGACTGAAAACTCACTTTGAACAAAAGTTATGGCATTTTTGTATCACAGGTCACAAATAGTGTTTTCTCAGCGAGAGAAGGCCAAAATGAACTTTTCATGCAGAACTCCTGTATTTTGATGAAAACTCACTGAAATCAAGCTGTAACTTCAAGTTTATGCATCTTTCTATGCTTTCAGGTTGAAACTTGACTGAAAACTCACTTTGAACAAAAGTTATGGCATTTTTGTATCACAGGTCACAAATAGTGTTTTCGCAGCGAGAGAAGGCCAAAATGAACACTTCATGCAGAACTCCTGTATTTTGATGAAAACTCACTGAAATCAAGCTGTAACTTCAAGTTTATGCATCTTTCTATGCTTTCAGGTTGAAACTTGACTGAAAACTCACTTTGAACAAAAGTTATGGCATTTTTGTATCACAGGTCACAAATAGTGTTTTCTCAGCGAGAGAAGGCCAAAATGAACACTTCATGCAGAACTCCTGTATTTTGATGAAAACTCACTGAAATCAAGCTGTAACTTCAAGTTTATGCATCTTTCTATGCTTTCAGGTTGAAACTTGACTGAAAACTCACTTTGAACAAAAGTTATGGCATTTTTGTATCACAGGTCACAAATAGTGTTTTCTCAGCGAGAGGAAGCCAAAATGAACTCTTCATGCAGAACTCCTGTATTTTGATGAAAACTCACTTAAATCAAGCTGTAACTTCAAGTTTATGCATCTTTCTATGCTTTCAGGTTGAAACTTGACTGAAAACTCACTTTGAACAAAAGTTATGGCATTTTTGTATCACAGGTCACAAATAGTGTTTTCTCAGCGAGAGAAGGCCAAAATGAACACTTCATGCAGAACTCCTGTATTTTGATGAAAACTCACTGAAATCAAGCTGTAACTTCAAGTTTATGCATCTTTCTATGCTTTCAGGTTGAAACTTGAAAGAAAACTCACTTTGAACAAAAGTTATGGCTGTTCTGTTTCGCAGGTCACAAATAGCGTTTTCTCAGCGAGAGAAGGCCAAAATGAACACTTCATGCAGAACTCCTGTATTTTGATGAAAACTCACTGAAATCAAGCTGTAACTTCAAGTTTATGCATCTTTCTATGCTTTCAGGTTGAAACTTGACTGAAAACTCACTTTGAACAAAAGTTATGGCATTTTTGTATCACAGGTCACAAATAGTGTTTTCTCAGCGAGAGAAGGCCAAAATGAACACTTCATGCAAAACTCCTGTATTTTGATGAAAACTCACTGAAATCAAGCTGTAACTTCAAGTTTATGCATCTTTCTATGCTTTCAGGTTGAAACTTGACTGAAAACTCACTTTGAACAAAAGTTATGGCATTTTTGTATCACAGGTCACAAATAGTGTTTTCTCAGCGAGAGAAGGCCAAAATGATCACTTCATGCAAAACTCCTGTATTTTGATGAAAACTCACTGAAATCAAGCTGTAACTTCAAGTTTATGCATCTTTCTATGCTTTCAGGTTGAAACTTGACAGAAAACTCACTTTGAACAAAAGTTATGGCTGTTCTGTGTCGCAGGTCACAAATAGCGTTTTCTCAGCGAGAGAAGGCCAAAATGAACACTTCATGCAGAACTCCTGTATTTTGATGAAAACTCACTGAAATCAAGCTGTAACTTCAAGTTTATGCATCTTTCTATGCTTTCAGGTTGAAACTTGACTGAAAACTCACTTTGAACAAAAGTTATGGCATTTTTGTATCACAGGTCACAAATAGTGTTTTCTCAGCGAGAGAAGGCCAAAATGAACACTTCATGCAAAACTCCTGTATTTTGATGAAAACTCACTGAAATCAAGCTGTAACTTCAAGTTTATGCATCTTTCTATGCTTTCAGGTTGAAACTTGACTGAAAACTCACTTTGAACAAAAGTTATGGCATTTTTGTATCACAGGTCACAAATAGTGTTTTCTCAGCGAGAGAAGGCCAAAATTAACACTTCATGCAGAACTCCTGTATTTTGATGAAAACTCACTGAAATCAAGCTGTAACTTCAAGTTTATGCATCTTTCTATGCTTTCAGGTTGAAACTTGACTGAAAACTCACTTTGAACAAAAGTTATGGCATTTTTGTATCACAGGTCACAAATAGTGTTTTCTCAGCGAGAGAAGGCCAAAATGAACACTTCATGCAGAACTCCTGTATTTTGATGAAAACTCACTGAAATCAAGCTGTAACTTCAAGTTTATGCATCTTTCTATGCTTTCAGGTTGAAACTTGACTGAAAACTCACTTTGAACAAAAGTTATGGCATTTTTGTATCACAGGTCACAAATAGTGTTTTCTCAGCGAGAGAAGGCCAAAATGAACACTTTATGCAGAACTCCTGTATTTTGATGAAAACTCACTGAAATCAAGCTGTAACTTCAAGTTTATGCATCTTTCTATGCTTTCAGGTTGAAACTTGACTGAAAACTCACTTTGAACAAAAGTTATGGCATTTTTGTATCACAGGTCACAAATAGTGTTTTCTCAGCGAGAGAAGGCCAAAATGAACACTTCATGCAGAACTCCTGTATTTTGATGTAAACTCATTGAAATCAAGCTGTAACTTCAAGTTTATGCATCTTTCTATGCTTTCAGGTTGAAACTTGACTGAAAACTCACTTTGAACAAAAGTTATGGCATTTTTGTATCACAGGTCACAAATAGTGTTTTCTCAGCGAGAGAAGGCCAAAATGAACACTTCATGCAAAACTCCTGTATTTTGATGAAAACTCACTGAAATCAAGCTGTAACTTCAAGTTTATGCATCTTTCTATGCTTTCAGGTTGAAACTTGACTGAAAACTCACTTTGAACAAAAGTTATGGCATTTTTGTATCACAGGTCACAAATAGTGTTTTCTCAGCGAGAGAAGGCCAAAATGAACACTTCATGCAAAACTCCTGTATTTTGATGAAAACTCACTGAAATCAAGCTGTAACTTCAAGTTTATGCATCTTTCTATGCTTTCAGGTTGAAACTTGACTGAAAACTCACTTTGAACAAAAGTTATGGCATTTTTGTATCAGAGGTCACAAATAGTGTTTTCTCAGCGAGAGAAGGCCAAAATGAACACTTCATGCAGAACTCCTGTATTTTGATGAAAACTCACTGAAATCAAGCTGTAACTTCAAGTTTATGCATCTTTCTATGCTTTCAGGTTGAAACTTGACTGAAAACTCACTTTGAACAAAAGTTTTGGCTTTTTTGTATCACAGGTCACAAATAGTGTTTTCTCAGCGAGAGAAGGCCAAAATGAACACTTCATGCAGAACTACTGTATTTTGATGAAAACTCACTGAAATCAAGCTGTAACTTCAAGTTTATGCATCTTTCTATGCTTTCAGGTTGAAACTTGACTGAAAACTCACTTTGAACAAAAGTTATGGCATTTTTGTATCACAGGTCACAAATAGTGTTTTCTCAGCGAGAGAAGGCCAAAATGAACACTTCATGCAAAACTCCTGTATTTTGATGAAAACTCACTGAAATCAAGCTGTAACTTCAAGTTTATGCATCTTTCTATGCTTTCAGGTTGAAACTTGACTGAAAACTCACTTTGAACAAAAGTTATGGCATTTTTGTATCACAGGTCACAAATAGTGTTTTCTCAGCGAGAGAAGGCCAAAATGAACACTTCATTCAAAACTCCTGTATTTTGATGAAAACTCACTGAAATCAAGCTGTAACTTCAAGTTTATGCATCTTTCTATGCTTTCAGGTTGAAACTTGACTGAAAACTCACTTTGAACAAAAGTTATGGCATTTTTGTATCACAGGTCACAAATAGTGTTTTCTCAGCGAGAGAAGGCCAAAATGAACACTTCATGCAAAACTCCTGTATTTTGATGAAAACTCACTGAAATCAAGCTGTAACTTCAAGTTTATGCATCTTTCTATGCTTTCAGGTTGAAACTTGACTGAAAACTCACTTTGAACAAAAGTTATGGCATTTTTGTATCACAGGTCACAAATAGTGTTTTCTCAGCGAGAGAAGGCCAAAATGAACACTTCATGCAGAACTCCTGTATTTTGATGAAAACTCACTGAAATCAAGCTGTAACTTCAAGTTTATGCATCTTTCTATGCTTTCAGGTTGAAACTTGACTGAAAACTCACTTTGAACAAAAGTTATGGCATTTTTGTATCACAGGTCACAAATAGTGTTTTCTCAGCGAGAGAAGGCCAAAATGAACACTTCATGCAAAACTCCTGTATTTTGATGAAAACTCACTGAAATCAAGCTGTAACTTCAAGTTTATGCATCTTTCTATGCTTTCAAGTTGAAACTTGACTGAAAACTCACTTTGAACAAAAATTATGGCATTTTTGTATCACAGGTCACAAACAGTGTTTTCTCAGCGAGAGAAGGCCAAAATGAACACTTCATGCAGAACTCCTGTATTTTGATGAAAACTCACTGAAATCAAGCTGTAACTTCAAGTTTATGCATCTTTCTATGCTTTCAGGTTGAAACTTGACAGAAAACTCACTTTGAACAAAAGTTTTGGCATTTTTGTATCACAGGTCACAAATAGTGTTTTTTCAGCGAGAGAAGGCCAAAATGAACACTTCATGCAGAACTACTGTATTTTGATGAAAACTCACTGAAATCAAGCTGTAACTTCAAGTTTATGCATCTTTCTATGCTTTCAGGTTGAAACTTGACTGAAAACTCACTTTGAACAAAAGTTATGGCATTTTTGTATCACAGGTCACAAATAGTGTTTTCTCAGCGAGAGAAGGCCAAAATGAACACTTCATGCAAAACTCCTGTATTTTGATGAAAACTCACTGAAATCAAGCTGTAACTTCAAGTTTATGCATCTTTCTATGCTTTCAGGTTGAAACTTGACTGAAAACTCACTTTGAACAAAAGTTATGGCATTTTTGTATCACAGGTCACAAATAGTGTTTTCTCAGCGAGAGAAGGCCAAAATGAACACTTCATGCAAAACTCCTGTATTTTGATGAAAACTCACTGAAATCAAGCTGTAACTTCAAGTTTATGCATCTTTCTATGCTTTCAGGTATAAACTTGACTGAAAACTCACTTTGAACAAAAGTTATGGCATTTTTGTATCACAGGTCACAAATAGTGTTTTCTCAGCGAGAGAAGGCCAAAATGAACACTTCATGCAGAACTCCTGTATTTTGATGAAAACTCACTGAAATCAAGCTGTAACTTCAAGTTTATGCATCTTTCTATGCTTTCAGGTTGAAACTTGACTGAAAACTCACTTTGAACAAAAGTTATGGCATTTTTGTATCAAAGGTCACAAATAGTGTTTTCTCAGCGAGAGAAGGCCAAAATGAACACTTCATGCAAAACTCCTGTATTTTGATGAAAACTCACTGAAATCAACTGTAACTTCAAGTTTATGCATCTTTCTATGCTTTCAGGTTGAAACTTGACTGAAAACTCACTTTGAACAAAAATTATGGCATTTTTGTATCACAGGTCACAAATAGTGTTTTCTCAGCGAGAGAAGGCCAAAATGAACACTTCATGCAGAACTCCTGTATTTTGATGAAAACTCACTGAAATCAAGCTGTAACTTCAAGTTTATGCATCTTTCTACGCTTTCAGGTTGAAACTTGACAGAAAACTCACTTTGAACAAAAGTTTTGGCATTTTTGTATCACAGGTCACAAATAGTGTTTTCTCAGCGAGAGAAGGCCAAAATGAACACTTCATGCAGAACTACTGTATTTTGATGAAAACTCACTGAAATAAAGCTGTAACTTCAAGTTCATGCATCTTTCTACGCTTTCAGGTTTAAACTTGACTGAAAACTCACTTTGAACAAAAGTTATGGCATTTTTGTATCACAGGTCACAAATAGTGTTTTCTCAGCGAGAGAAGGCCAAAATGAACACTTCATGCAGAACTCCTGTATTTTGATGAAAACTCACTGAAATCAAGCTGTAACTTCAAGTTTATGCATCTTTCTATGCTTTCAGGTTGAAACTTGACTGAAAACTCACTTTGAACAAAAGTTATGGCATTTTTGTATCACAGGTCACAAATAGTGTTTTCTCAGCGAGAGAAGGCCAAAATGAACACTTCATGCAGAACTCCTGTATTTTGATGAAAACTCACTGAAATCAAGCTGTAACTTCAAGTTTATGCATCTTTCTATGCTTTCAGGTTGAAACTTGACTGAAAACTCACTTTGAACAAAAGTTATGGCATTTTTGTATCACAGGTCACAAATAGTGTTTTCTCAGCGAGAGAAGGCCAAAATGAACACTTCATGCAGAACTCCTGTATTTTGATGAAAACTCACTGAAATCAAGCTGTAACTTCAAGTTTATGCATCTTTCTATGCTTTCAGGTTGAAACTTGACTGAAAACTCACTTTGAACAAAAGTTATGGCATTTTTGTATCACAGGTCACAAATAGTGTTTTCTCAGCGAGAGAAGGCCAAAATGAACACTTCATGCAGAACTCCTGTATTTTGATGAAAACTCACTGAAATCAAGCTGTAACTTCAAGTTTATGCATCTTTCTATGCTTTCAGGTTGAAACTTGACTGAAAACTCACTTTGAACAAAAGTTATGGCATTTTTGTATCACAGGTCACAAATAGTGTTTTCTCAGCGAGAGAAAGCCAAAATGAACTCTTCATGCAGAACTCCTGTATTTTGATGAAAACTCACTTAAATCAAGCTGTAACTTCAAGTTTATGCATCTTTCTATGCTTTCAGGTTGAAACTTGACTGAAAACTCACTTTGAACAAAAGTTATGGCATTTTTGTATCACAGGTCACAAATAGTGTTTTCTCAGCGAGAGAAGGCCAAAATGAACACTTCATGCAGAACTCCTGTATTTTGATGAAAACTCACTGAAATCAAGCTGTAACTTCAAGTTTATGCATCTTTCTATGCTTTCAGGTTGAAACTTGAAAGAAAACTCACTTTGAACAAAAGTTATGGCTGTTCTGTTTCGCAGGTCACAAATAGCGTTTTCTCAGCGAGAGAAGGCCAAAATGAACACTTCATGCAGAACTCCTGTATTTTGATGAAAACTCACTGAAATCAAGCTGTAACTTCAAGTTTATGCATCTTTCTATGCTTTCAGGTTGAAACTTGACTGAAAACTCACTTTGAACAAAAGTTATGGCATTTTTGTATCACAGGTCACAAATAGTGTTTTCTCAGCGAGAGAAGGCCAAAATGAACACTTCATGCAAAACTCCTGTATTTTGATGAAAACTCACTGAAATCAAGCTGTAACTTCAAGTTTATGCATCTTTCTATGCTTTCAGGTTGAAACTTGACTGAAAACTCACTTTGAACAAAAGTTATGGCATTTTTGTATCACAGGTCACAAATAGTGTTTTCTCAGCGAGAGAAGGCCAAAATGAACACTTCATGCAAAACTCCTGTATTTTGATGAAAACTCACTGAAATCAAGCTGTAACTTCAAGTTTATGCATCTTTCTATGCTTTCAGGTTGAAACTTGACAGAAAACTCACTTTGAACAAAAGTTATGGCTGTTCTGTGTCGCAGGTCACAAATAGCGTTTTCTCAGCGAGAGAAGGCCAAAATGAACACTTCATGCAGAACTCCTGTATTTTGATGAAAACTCACTGAAATCAAGCTGTAACTTCAAGTTTATGCATCTTTCTATGCTTTCAGGTTGAAACTTGACTGAAAACTCACTTTGAACAAAAGTTATGGCATTTTTGTATCACAGGTCACAAATAGTGTTTTCTCAGCGAGAGAAGGCCAAAATGAACACTTCATGCAGAACTCCTGTATTTTGATGAAAACTCACTGAAATCAAGCTGTAACTTCAAGTTTATGCATCTTTCTATGCTTTCAGGTTGAAACTTGACAGAAAACTCACTTTGAACAAAAGTTATGGCTGTTCTGTTTCGCAGGTCACAAATAGCGTTTTCTCAGCGAGAGAAGGCCAAAATTAACACTTCATGCAGAACTCCTGTATTTTGATGAAAACTCACTGAAATCAAGCTGTAACTTCAAGTTTATGCATCTTTCTATGCTTTCAGGTTGAAACTTGACTGAAAACTCACTTTGAACAAAAGTTATGGCATTTTTGTATCACAGGTCACAAATAGTGTTTTCTCAGCGAGAGAAAGCCAAAATGAACTCTTCATGCAGAACTCCTGTATTTTGATGAAAACTCACTGAAATCAAGCGGTAACTTCAAGTTTATGCATCTTTCTATGCTTTCAGGTTGAAACTTGACTGAAAACTCACTTTGAACAAAAGTTATGGCATTTTTGTATCACAGGTCACAAATAGTGTTTTCTCAGCGAGAGAAGGCCAAAATGAACACTTCATGCAGAACTCCTGTATTTTGATGAAAACTCACTGAAATCAAGCTGTAACTTCAAGTTTATGCATCTTTCTATGCTTTCAGGTTGAAACTTGACTGAAAACTCACTTTGAACAAAAGTTATGGCATTTTTGTATCACAGGTCACAAATAGTGTTTTCTCAGCGAGAGAAGGCCAAAATGAACACTTCATGCAGAACTCCTGTATTTTGATGAAAACTCACTGAAATTAAGCTGTACCTTCAAGTTTATGCATCTTTCTATGCTTTCAGGTTGAAACTTGACTGAAAACTCACTTTGAACAAAAGTTATGGCATTTTTGTATCACAGGTCACAAATAGTGTTTTCTCAGCGAGAGAAGGCCAAAATGAACACTTCATGCAGAACTCCTGTATTTTGATGAAAACTCACTGAAATCAAGCTGTAACTTCAAGTTTATGCATCTTTCTATGCTTTCAGGTTGAAACTTGACAGAAAACTCACTTTGAACAAAAGTTATGGCTGTTCTGTGTCGCAGGTCACAAATAGCGTTTTCTCAGCGAGAGAAGGCGAAAATGAACACTTCATGCAGAACTCCTGTATTTTGATGAAAACTCACTGAAATCAAGCTGTAACTTCAAGTTTATGCATCTTTCTATGCTTTCAGGTTGAAACTTGACTGAAAACTCACTTTGAACAAAAGTTATGGCATTTTTGTATCACAGGTCACAAATAGTGTTTTCTCAGCGAGAGAAGGCCAAAATGAACACTTCATGCAGAACTCCTGTATTTTGATGAAAACTCACTGAAATCAAGCTGTAACTTCAAGTTTATGCATCTTTCTATGCTTTCAGGTTGAAACTTGAATGAAAACTCACTTTGAACAAAAGTTATGGCATTTTTGTATCACAGGTCACAAATAGTGTTTTCTCAGCGAGAGAAGGCCAAAATGAACACTTCATGCAGAACTCCTGTATTTTGATGAAAACTCACTGAAATCAAGCTGTAACTTCAAGTTTATGCATCTTTCTATGCTTTCAGGTTGAAACTTGACTGAAAACTCACTTTGAACAAAAGTTATGGCATTTTTGTATCACAGGTCACAAATAGTGTTTTTCCAGCGAGAGAAGGCCAAAATGAACACTTCATGCAGAACTCCTGTATTTTGATGAAAACTCACTGAAATCAAGCTGTAACTTCAAGTTTATGCATCTTTCTATGCTTTCAGGTTGAAACTTGACTGAAAACTCACTTTGAACAAAAGTTATGGCATTTTTGTATCACAGGTCACAAATAGTGTTTTCTCAGCGAGAGAAAGCCAAAATGAACTCCTTATGCAGAACTCCTGTATTTTGATGAAAACTCACTGAAATCAAGCTGTAACTTCAAGTTTATGCATCTTTCTATGCTTTCAGGTTGAAACTTGACTGAAAACTCACTTTGAACAAAAGTTATGGCATTTTTGTATCACAGGTCACAAATAGTGTTTTCTCAGCGAGAGAAGGCCAAAATGAACACTTCATGCAGAACTCCTGTATTTTGATGAAAACTCACTGAAATCAAGCTGTAACTTCAAGTTTATGCATCTTTCTATGCTTTCAGGTTGAAACTTGACAGAAAACTCACTTTGAACAAAAGTTATGGCATTTTCGTATCACAGGTCACAAATAGTGTTTTCTCAGCGAGAGAAGGCCAAAATGAACACTTCATGCAGAACTCCTGTATTTTGATGAAAACTCACTGAAATCAAGCTGTAACTTCAAGTTTATGCATCTTTCTATGCTTTCAGGTTGAAACTTGACAGAAAACTCACTTTGAACAAAAGTTATGGCATTGTTGTATCACAGGTCACAAATAGTGTTTTCTCAGCGAGAGAAGGCCAAAATGAACACTTCATGCAGAACTCCTGTATTTTGATGAAAACTCACTGAAATCAAGCTGTAACTTCAAGTTTATGCATCTTTCTATGCTTTCAGGTTGAAACTTGACTGAAAACTCACTTTGAACAAAAGTTATGGCATTTTTGTATCACAGGTCACAAATAGTGTTTTCTCAGCGAGAGAAGGCCAAAATGAACACTTCATGCAGAACTCCTGTATTTTGATGAAAACTCACTGAAATCAAGCTGTAACTTCAAGTTTATGCATCTTTCTATGCTTTCAGGTTGAAACTTGACAGAAAACTCACTTTGAACAAAAGTTATGGCTGTTCTGTTTCGCAGGTCACAAATAGCGTTTTCTCAGCGAGAGAAGGCCAAAATTAACACTTCATGCAGAACTCCTGTATTTTGATGAAAACTCACTGAAATCAAGCTGTAACTTCAAGTTTATGCATCTTTCTATGCTTTCAGGTTGAAACTTGACTGAAAACTCACTTTGAACAAAAGTTATGGCATTTTTGTATCACAGGTCACAAATAGTGTTTTCTCAGCGAGAGAAAGCCAAAATGAACTCTTCATGCAGAACTCCTGTATTTTGATGAAAACTCACTGAAATCAAGCGGTAACTTCAAGTTTATGCATCTTTCTATGCTTTCAGGTTGAAACTTGACTGAAAACTCACTTTGAACAAAAGTTATGGCATTTTTGTATCACAGGTCACAAATAGTGTTTTCTCAGCGAGAGAAGGCCAAAATGAACACTTCATGCAGAACTCCTGTATTTTGATGAAAACTCACTGAAATCAAGCTGTAACTTCAAGTTTATGCATCTTTCTATGCTTTCAGGTTGAAACTTGACTGAAAACTCACTTTGAACAAAAGTTATGGCATTTTTGTATCACAGGTCACAAATAGTGTTTTCTCAGCGAGAGAAGGCCAAAATGAACACTTCATGCAGAACTCCTGTATTTTGATGAAAACTCACTGAAATTAAGCTGTACCTTCAAGTTTATGCATCTTTCTATGCTTTCAGGTTGAAACTTGACTGAAAACTCACTTTGAACAAAAGTTATGGCATTTTTGTATCACAGGTCACAAATAGTGTTTTCTCAGCGAGAGAAGGCCAAAATGAACACTTCATGCAGAACTCCTGTATTTTGATGAAAACTCACTGAAATCAAGCTGTAACTTCAAGTTTATGCATCTTTCTATGCTTTCAGGTTGAAACTTGACAGAAAACTCACTTTGAACAAAAGTTATGGCTGTTCTGTGTCGCAGGTCACAAATAGCGTTTTCTCAGCGAGAGAAGGCCAAAATGAACACTTCATGCAGAACTCCTGTATTTTGATGAAAACTCACTGAAATCAAGCTGTAACTTCAAGTTTATGCATCTTTCTATGCTTTCAGGTTGAAACTTGACTGAAAACTCACTTTGAACAAAAGTTATGGCATTTTTGTATCACAGGTCACAAATAGTGTTTTCTCAGCGAGAGAAGGCCAAAATGAACACTTCATGCAGAACTCCTGTATTTTGATGAAAACTCACTGAAATCAAGCTGTAACTTCAAGTTTATGCATCTTTCTATGCTTTCAGGTTGAAACTTGACTGAAAACTCACTTTGAACAAAAGTTATGGCATTTTTGTATCACAGGTCACAAATAGTGTTTTCTCAGCGAGAGAAGGCCAAAATGAACACTTCATGCAGAACTCCTGTATTTTGATGAAAACTCACTGAAATCAAGCTGTAACTTCAAGTTTATGCATCTTTCTATGCTTTCAGGTTGAAACTTGACTGAAAACTCACTTTGAACAAAAGTTATGGCATTTTTGTATCACAGGTCACAAATAGTGTTTTCTCAGCGAGAGAAAGCCAAAATGAACTCTTCATGCAGAACTCCTGTATTTTGATGAAAACTCACTGAAATCAAGCGGTAACTTCAAGTTTATGCATCTTTCTATGCTTTCAGGTTGAAACTTGACTGAAAACTCACTTTGAACAAAAGTTATGGCATTTTTGTATCACAGGTCACAAATAGTGTTTTCTCAGCGAGAGAAGGCCAAAATGAACACTTCATGCAGAACTCCTGTATTTTGATGAAAACTCACTGAAATCAAGCTGTAACTTCAAGTTTATGCATCTTTCTATGCTTTCAGGTTGAAACTTGACTGAAAACTCACTTTGAACAAAAGTTATGGCATTTTTGTATCACAGGTCACAAATAGTGTTTTCTCAGCGAGAGAAGGCCAAAATGAACACTTCATGCAGAACTCCTGTATTTTGATGAAAACTCACTGAAATCAAGCTGTAACTTCAAGTTTATGCATCTTTCTATGCTTTCAGGTTGAAACTTGACTGAAAACTCACTTTGAACAAAAGTTATGGCATTTTTGTATCACAGGTCACAAATAGTGTTTTCTCAGCGAGAGAAGGCCAAAATGAACACTTCATGCAGAACTCCTGTATTTTGATGAAAACTCACTGAAATCAAGCTGTAACTTCAAGTTTATGCATCTTTCTATGCTTTCAGGTTGAAACTTGACTGAAAACTCACTTTGAACAAAAGTTATGGCATTTTTGTATCACAGGTCACAAATAGTGTTTTTCCAGCGAGAGAAGGCCAAAATGAACACTTCATGCAGAACTCCTGTATTTTGATGAAAACTCACTGAAATCAAGCTGTAACTTCAAGTTTATGCATCTTTCTATGCTTTCAGGTTGAAACTTGACTGAAAACTCACTTTGAACAAAAGTTATGGCATTTTTGTATCACAGGTCACAAATAGTGTTTTCTCAGCGAGAGAAAGCCAAAATGAACTCCTTATGCAGAACTCCTGTATTTGGATGAAAACTCACTGAAATCAAGCTGTAACTTCAAGTTTATGCATCTTTCTATGCTTTCAGGTTGAAACTTGACTGAAAACTCACTTTGAACAAAAGTTATGGCATTTTTGTATCACAGGTCACAAATAGTGTTTTCTCAGCGAGAGAAGGCCAAAATGAACACTTCATGCAGAACTCCTGTATTTTGATGAAAACTCACTGAAATCAAGCTGTAACTTCAAGTTTATGCATCTTTCTATGCTTTCAGGTTGAAACTTGACAGAAAACTCACTTTGAACAAAAGTTATGGCATTTTTGTATCACAGGTCACAAATAGTGTTTTCTCAGCGAGAGAAGGCCAAAATGAACACTTCATGCAGAACTCCTGTATTTTGATGAAAACTCACTGAAATCAAGCTGTAACTTCAAGTTTATGCATCTTTCTATGCTTTCAGGTTGAAACTTGACAGAAAACTCACTTTGAACAAAAGTTATGGCATTTTTGTATCACAGGTCACAAATAGTGTTTTCTCAGCGAGAGAAGGCCAAAATGAACACTTCATGCAGAACTCCTGTATTTTGATGAAAACTCACTGAAATCAAGCTGTAACTTGAAGTTTATGCATCTTTCTATGCTTTCAGGTTGAAACTTGACTGAAAACTCACTTTGAACAAAAGTTATGGCATTTTTGTATCACAGGTCACAAATAGTGTTTTCTCAGCGAGAGAAGGCCAAAATGAACACTTCATGCAGAACTCCTGTATTTTGATGAAAACTCACTGAAATCAAGCTGTAACTTCAAGTTTATGCATCTTTCTATGCTTTCAGGTTGAAACTTGACAGAAAACTCACTTTGAACAAAAGTTATGGCTGTTCTGTTTCGCAGGTCACAAATAGCGTTTTCTCAGCGAGAGAAGGCCAAAATTAACACTTCATGCAGAACTCCTGTATTTTGATGAAAACTCACTGAAATCAAGCTGTAACTTCAAGTTTATGCATCTTTCTATGCTTTCAGGTTGAAACTTGACTGAAAACTCACTTTGAACAAAAGTTATGGCATTTTTGTATCACAGGTCACAAATAGCGTTTTCTCAGCGAGAGAAGGCCAAAATGAACACTTCATGCAGAACTCCTGTATTTTGATGAAAACTCACTGAAATCAAGCTGTAACTTCAAGTTTATGCATCTTTCTATGCTTTCAGGTTGAAACTTGACTGAAAACTCACTTTGAACAAAAGTTATGGCATTTTTGTATCACAGGTCACAAATAGTGTTTTCTCAGCGAGAGAAGGCCAAAATGAACACTTCATGCAAAACTCCTGTATTTTGATGAAAACTCACTGAAATCAAGCTGTAACTTCAAGTTTATGCATCTTTTTATGCTTTCAGGTTGAAACTTGACAGAAAACTCACTTTGAACAAAAGTTATGGCATTTTTGTATCACAGGTCACAAATAGTGTTTTCTCAGCGAGAGAAGGCCAAAATGAACACTTCATGCAGAACTCCTGTATTTTGATGAAAACTCACTGAAATCAAGCTGTAACTTCAAGTTTATGCATCTTTCTATGCTTTCAGGTTGAAACTTGACTGAAAACTCACTTTGAACAAAAGTTATGGCATTTTTGTATCACAGGTCACAAATAGTGTTTTCTCAGCGAGAGAAGGCCAAAATGAACACTTCATGCAGAACTCCTGTATTTTGATGAAAGCTCACTGAAATCAAGCTGTAACTTCAAGTTTATGCATCTTTCTATGCTTTCAGGTTGAAACTTGACTGAAAACTCACTTTGAACAAAAGTTATGGCATTTTTGTATCACAGGTCACAAATAGTGTTTTCTCAGCGAGAGAAGGCCAAAATGAACACTTTATGCAGAACTCCTATATTTTGATGAAAACTCACTGAAATCAAGCTGTAACTTCAAGTTTATGCATCTTTCTATGCTTTCAGGTTGAAACTTGACTGAAAACTCACTTTGAACAAAAGTTATGGCTGTTCTGTGTCGCAGGTCACAAATAGCGTTTTCTCAGCGAGAGAAGGCCAAAATGAACACTTCATGCAGAACTCCTGTATTTTGATGTAAACTCACTTAAATCAAGCTGTAACTTCAAGTTTATGCATCTTTCTATGCTTTCAGGTTGAAACTTGACTGAAAACTCACTTTGAACAAAAGTTATGGCATTTTTGTATCACAGGTCACAAATAGTGTTTTCTCAGCGAGAGAAGGCCAAAATGAACACTTCATGCAGAACTCCTGTATTTTGATGAAAACTCACTGAAATCAAGCTGTAACTTCAAGTTTATGCATCTTTCTATGCTTTCAGGTTGAAACTTGAAAGAAAACTCACTTTGAACAAAAGTTATGGCTGTTCTGTTTCGCAGGTCACAAATAGCGTTTTCTCAGCGAGAGAAGGCCAAAATGAACACTTCATGCAGAACTCCTGTATTTTGATGAAAACTCACTGAAATCAAGCTGTAACTTCAAGTTTATGCATCTTTCTATGCTTTCAGGTTGAAACTTGACTGAAAACTCACTTTGAACAAAAGTAATGGCATTTTTGTATCACAGGTCACAAATAGTGTTTTCTCAGCGAGAGAAGGCCAAAATGAACACTTCATGCAGAACTCCTGTATTTTGATGAAAACTCACTGAAATCAAGCTGTAACTTCAAGTTTATGCATCTTTCTATGCTTTCAGGTTGAAACTTGACTGAAAACTCACTTTGAACAAAAGTTATGGCATTTTTGTATCACAGGTCACAAATAGTGTTTTCTCAGCGAGAGAAGGCCAAAATGAACACTTCATGCAAAACTCCTGTATTTTGATGAAAACTCACTGAAATCAAGCTGTAACTTCAAGTTTATGCATCTTTCTATGCTTTCAGGTTGAAACTTGACTGAAAACTCACTTTGAACAAAAATTATTGCATTTTTGTATCACAGGTCACAAATAGTGTTTTCTCAGCGAGAGAAGGCCAAAATGAACACTTCATGCAGAACTCCTGTATTTTGATGAAAACTCACTGAAATCAAGCTGTAACTTCAAGTTTATGCATCTTTCTATGCTTTCAGGTTGAAACTTGACAGAAAACTCACTTTGAACAAAAGTTATGGCATTTTTGTATCACAGGTCACACATAGTGTTTTCTCAGCGAGAGAAGGCCAAAATGAACACTTCATGCAGAACTACTGTATTTTGATGAAAACTCACTGAAATCAAGCTGTAACTTCAAGTTTATGCATCTTTCTATGCTTTCAGGTTTAAACTTGACTGAAAACTCACTTTGAACAAAAGTTATGGCATTTTTGTATCACAGGTCACAAATAGTGTTTTCTCAGCGAGAGAAGGCCAAAATGAACACTTCATGCAGAACTCCTGTATTTTGATGAAAACTCACTGAAATCAAGCTGTAACTTCAAGTTTATGCATCTTTCTATGCTTTCAGGTTGAAACTTGACTGAAAACTCACTTTGAACAAAAGTTATGGCATTTTTGTATCACAGGTCACAAATAGTGTTTTCTCAGCGAGAGAAGGCCAAAATGAACACTTCATGCAGAACTCCTGTATTTTGATGAAAACTCACTGAAATCAAGCTGTAACTTCAAGTTTATGCATCTTTCTATGCTTTCAGGTTGAAACTTGAAAGAAAACTCACTTTGAACAAAAGTTATGGCTGTTCTGTTTCGCAGGTCACAAATAGCGTTTTCTCAGCGAGAGAAGGCCAAAATGAACACTTCATGCAGAACTCCTGTATTTTGATGAAAACTCACTGAAATCAAGCTGTAACTTCAAGTTTATGCATCTTTCTATGCTTTCAGGTTGAAACTTGACTGAAAACTCACTTTGAACAAAAGTTATGGCATTTTTGTATCACAGGTCACAAATAGTGTTTTCTCAGCGAGAGAAGGCCAAAATGAACACTTCATGCAAAACTCCTGTATTTTGATGAAAACTCACTGAAATCAAGCTGTAACTTCAAGTTTATGCATCTTTCTATGCTTTCAGGTTGAAACTTGACTGAAAACTCACTTTGAACAAAAGTTATGGCATTTTTGTATCACAGGTCACAAATAGTGTTTTCTCAGCGAGAGAAGGCCAAAATGAACACTTCATGCAAAACTCCTGTATTTTGATGAAAACTCACTGAAATCAAGCTGTAACTTCAAGTTTATGCATCTTTCTATGCTTTCAGGTTGAAACTTGACAGAAAACTCACTTTGAACAAAAGTTATGGCTGTTCTGTGTCGCAGGTCACAAATAGCGTTTTCTCAGCAAGAGAAGGCCAAAATGAACACTTCATGCAGAACTCCTGTATTTTGATGAAAACTCACTGAAATCAAGCTGTAACTTCAAGTTTATGCATCTTTCTATGCTTTCAGGTTGAAACTTGACTGAAAACTCACTTTGAACAAAAGTTATGGCATTTTTGTATCACAGGTCACAAATAGTGTTTTCTCAGCGAGAGAAGGCCAAAATGAACACTTCATGCAGAACTCCTGTATTTTGATGAAAACTCACTGAAATCAAGCTGTAACTTCAAGTTTATGCATCTTTCTATGCTTTCAGGTTGAAACTTGACAGAAAACTCACTTTGAACAAAAGTTATGGCTGTTCTGTTTCGCAGGTCACAAATAGCGTTTTCTCAGCGAGAGAAGGCCAAAATTAACACTTCATGCAGAACTCCTGTATTTTGATGAAAACTCACTGAAATCAAGCTGTAACTTCAAGTTTATGCATCTTTCTATGCTTTCAGGTTGAAACTTGACTGAAAACTCACTTTGAACAAAAGTTATGGCATTTTTGTATCACAGGTCACAAATAGTGTTTTCTCAGCGAGAGAAAGCCAAAATGAACTCTTCATGCAGAACTCCTGTATTTTGATGAAAACTCACTGAAATCAAGCTGTAACTTCAAGTTTATGCATCTTTCTATGCTTTCAGGTTGAAACTTGACTGAAAACTCACTTTGAACAAAAGTTATGGCATTTTTGTATCACAGGTCACAAATAGTGTTTTCTCAGCGAGAGAAGGCCAAAATGAACACTTCATGCAGAACTCCTGTATTTTGATGAAAACTCACTGAAATCAAGCTGTAACTTCAAGTTTATGCATCTTTCTATGCTTTCAGGTTGAAACTTGACTGAAAACTCACTTTGAACAAAAGTTATGGCATTTTTGTATCACAGGTCACAAATAGTGTTTTCTCAGCGAGAGAAGGCCAAAATGAACACTTCATGCAGAACTCCTGTATTTTGATGAAAACTCACTGAAATTAAGCTGTACCTTCAAGTTTATGCATCTTTCTATGCTTTCAGGTTGAAACTTGACTGAAAACTCACTTTGAACAAAAGTTATGGCATTTTTGTATCACAGGTCACAAATAGTGTTTTCTCAGCGAGAGAAGGCCAAAATGAACACTTCATGCAGAACTCCTGTATTTTGATGAAAACTCACTGAAATCAAGCTGTAACTTCAAGTTTATGCATCTTTCTATGCTTTCAGGTTGAAACTTGACAGAAAACTCACTTTGAACAAAAGTTATGGCTGTTCTGTGTCGCAGGTCACAAATAGCGTTTTCTCAGCGAGAGAAGGCCAAAATGAACACTTCATGCAGAACTCCTGTATTTTGATGAAAACTCACTGAAATCAAGCTGTAACTTCAAGTTTATGCATCTTTCTATGCTTTCAGGTTGAAACTTGACTGAAAACTCACTTTGAACAAAAGTTATGGCATTTTTGTATCACAGGTCACAAATAGTGTTTTCTCAGCGAGAGAAGGCCAAAATGAACACTTCATGCAGAACTCCTGTATTTTGATGAAAACTCACTGAAATCAAGCTGTAACTTCAAGTTTATGCATCTTTCTATGCTTTCAGGTTGAAACTTGACTGAAAACTCACTTTGAACAAAAGTTATGGCATTTTTGTATCACAGGTCACAAATAGTGTTTTCTCAGCGAGAGAAGGCCAAAATGAACACTTCATTCAAAACTCCTGTATTTTGATGAAAACTCACTGAAATCAAGCTGTAACTTCAAGTTTATGCATCTTTCTATGCTTTCAGGTTGAAACTTGACTGAAAACTCACTTTGAACAAAAGTTATGGCATTTTTGTATCACAGGTCACAAATAGTGTTTTCTCAGCGAGAGAAGGCCAAAATGACCACTTCATGCAAAACTCCTGTATTTTGATGAAAACTCACTGAAATCAAGCTGTAACTTCAAGTTTATGCATCTTTCTATGCTTTCAGGTTGAAACTTGACTGAAAACTCACTTTGAACAAAAGTTATGGCATTTTTGTATCACAGGTCACAAATAGTGTTTTCTCAGCGAGAGAAGGCCAAAATGAACACTTCATGCAAAACTCCTGTATTTTGATGAAAACTCACTGAAATCAAGCTGTAACTTCAAGTTTATGCATCTTTCTATGCTTTCAGGTTGAAACTTGACTGAAAACTCACTTTGAACAAAAATTATGGCATTTTTGTATCACAGGTCACAAACAGTGTTTTCTCAGCGAGAGAAGGCCAAAATGAACACTTCATGCAGAACTCCTGTATTTTGATGAAAACTCACTGAAATCAAGCTGTAACTTCAAGTTTATGCATCTTTCTATGCTTTCAGGTTGAAACTTGACAGAAAACTCACTTTGAACAAAAGTTTTGGCATTTTTGTATCACAGGTCACAAATAGTGTTTTCTCAGCGAGAGAAGGCCAAAATGAACACTTCATGCAGAACTACTGTATTTTGATGAAAACTCACTGAAATCAAGCTGTAACTTCAAGTTTATGCATCTTTCTATGCTTTCAGGTTGAAACTTGACTGAAAACTCACTTTGAACAAAAGTTATGGCATTTTTGTATCACAGGTCACAAATAGTGTTTTCTCAGCGAGAGAAGGCCAAAATGAACACTTCATGCAAAACTCCTGTATTTTGATGAAAACTCACTGAAATCAAGCTGTAACTTCAAGTTTATGCATCTTTCTATGCTTTCAGGTTGAAACTTGACTGAAAACTCACTTTGAACAAAAGTTATGGCATTTTTGTATCACAGGTCACAAATAGTGTTTTCTCAGCGAGAGAAGGCCAAAATGAACACTTCATTCAAAACTCCTGTATTTTGATGAAAACTCACTGAAATCAAGCTGTAACTTCAAGTTTATGCATCTTTCTATGCTTTCAGGTTGAAACTTGACTGAAAACTCACTTTGAACAAAAGTTATGGCATTTTTGTATCACAGGTCACAAATAGTGTTTTCTCAGCGAGAGAAGGCCAAAATGAACACTTCATGCAAAACTCCTGTATTTTGATGAAAACTCACTGAAATCAAGCTGTAACTTCAAGTTTATGCATCTTTCTATGCTTTCAGGTTGAAACTTGACTGAAAACTCACTTTGAACAAAAATTATGGCATTTTTGTATCACAGGTCACAAATAGTGTTTTCTCAGCGAGAGAAGGCCAAAATGAACACTTCATGCAGAACTCCTGTATTTTGATGAAAACTCACTGAAATCAAGCTGTAACTTCAAGTTTATGCATCTTTCTATGCTTTCAGGTTGAAACTTGACTGAAAACTCACTTTGAACAAAAGTTATGGCATTTTTGTATCACAGGTCACAAATAGTGTTTTCTCAGCGAGAGAAGGCCAAAATGAACACTTCATGCAGAACTCCTGTATTTTGATGAAAACTCACTGAAATCAAGCTGTAACTTCAAGTTTATGCATCTTTCTATGCTTTCAGGTTGAAACTTGACTGAAAACTCACTTTGAACAAAAATTATGGCATTTTTGTATCACAGGTCACAAATAGCGTTTTCTCAGCGAGAGAAGGCCAAAATGAACACTTCATGCAGAACTCCTGTATTTTGATGAAAACTCACTGAAATCAAGCTGTAACTTCAAGTTTATGCATCTTTCTATGCTTTCAGGTTGAAACTTGACTGAAAACTCACTTTGAACAAAAGTTATGGCATTTTTGTATCACAGGTCACAAATAGTGTTTTCTCAGCGAGAGAAGGCCAAAATGAACACTTCATGCAAAACTCCTGTATTTTGATGAAAACTCACTGAAATCAAGCTGTAACTTCAAGTTTATGCATCTTTCTATGCTTTCAGGTTGAAACTTGACTGAAAACTCATTTTGAACAAAAGTTATGGCTGTTCTGTGTCGCAGGTCACAAATAGCGTTTTCTCAGCGAGAGAAGGCCAAAATTAACACTTCATACAGAACTCCTGTATTTTGATGAAAACTCACTGAAATCAAGCTGTAACTTCAAGTTTATGCATCTTTCTATGCTTTCAGGTTGAAACTTGACAGAAAACTCACTTTGAACAAAAGTTATGGCTGTTCTGTTTCGCAGGTCACAAATAGCGTTTTCTCAGCGAGAGAAGGCCAAAATTAACACTTCATGCAGAACTCCTGTATTTTGATGAAAACTCACTGAAATCAAGCTGTAACTTCAAGTTTATGCATCTTTCTATGCTTTCAGGTTGAAACTTGACTGAAAACTCACTTTGAACAAAAGTTATGGCATTTTTGTATCACAGGTCACAAATAGTGTTTTCTCAGCGAGAGAAGGCCAAAATGAACACTTCATGCAGAACTCCTGTATTTTGATGAAAACTCACTGAAATCAAGCTGTAACTTCAAGTTTATGCATCTTTCTATGCTTTCAGGTTGAAACTTGACAGAAAACTCACTTTGAACAAAAGTTATGGCTGTTCTGTTTCGCAGGTCACAAATAGCGTTTTCTCAGCGAGAGAAGGCCAAAATTAACACTTCATGCAGAACTCCTGTATTTTGATGAAAACTCACTGAAATCAAGCTGTAACTTCAAGTTTATGCATCTTTCTATGCTTTCAGGTTGAAACTTGACAGAAAACTCACTTTGAACAAAAGTTATGGCTGTTCTGTTTCGCAGGTCACAAATAGCGTTTTCTCAGCGAGAGAAGGCCAAAATTAACACTTCATGCAGAACTCCTGTATTTTGATGAAAACTCACTGAAATCAAGCTGTAACTTCAAGTTTATGCATCTTTCTATGCTTTCAGGTTGAAACTTGACTGAAAACTCACTTTGAACAAAAGTTATGGCATTTTTGTATCACAGGTCACAAATAGTGTTTTCTCAGCGAGAGAAGGCCAAAATGAACACTTCATGCAGAACTCCTGTATTTTGATGAAAACTCACTGAAATCAAGCTGTAACTTCAAGTTTATGCATCTTTCTATGCTTTCAGGTTGAAACTTGACTGAAAACTCACTTTGAACAAAAGTTATGGCATTTTTGTATCACAGGTCACAAATAGTGTTTTCTCAGCGAGAGAAGGCCAAAATGAACACTTCATGCAAAACTCCTGTATTTTGATGAAAACTCACTGAAATCAAGCTGTAACTTCAAGTTTATGCATCTTTCTATGCTTTCAGGTTGAAACTTGACTGAAAACTCACTTTGAACAAAAATTATGGCATTTTTGTATCACAGGTCACAAATAGTGTTTTCTCAGCGAGAGAAGGCCAAAATGAACACTTCATGCAGAACTCCTGTATTTTGATGAAAACTCACTTAAATCAAGCTGTAACTTCAAGTTTATGCATCTTTCTATGCTTTCAGGTTGAAACTTGACAGAAAACTCACTTTGAACAAAAGTTATGGCATTTTTGTATCACAGGTCACAAATAGTGTTTTCTCAGCGAGAGAAGGCCAAAATGAACACTTCATGCAGAACTCCTGTATTTTGATGAAAACTCACTGAAATCAAGCTGTAACTTCAAGTTTATGCATCTTTCTATGCTTTCAGGTTGAAACGTGAAAGAAAACTCACTTTGAACAAAAGTTATGGCTGTTCTGTTTCGCAGGTCACAAATAGCGTTTTCTCAGTGAGAGAAGGCCAAAATGAACACTTCATGCAGAACTCCTGTATTTTGATGAAAACTCACTGAAATCAAGCTGTAACTTCAAGTTTATGCATCTTTCTATGCTTTCAGGTTGAAACTTGACTGAAAACTCACTTTGAACAAAAGTTATGGCATTTTTGTATCACAGGTCACAAATAGTGTTTTCTCAGCGAGAGAAGGCCAAAATGAACACTTCATGCAAAACTCCTGTATTTTGATGAAAACTCACTGAAATCAAGCTGTAACTTCAAGTTTATGCATCTTTCTATGCTTTCAGGTTGAAACTTGACTGAAAACTCACTTTGAACAAAAGTTATGGCATTTTTGTATCACAGGTCACAAATAGTGTTTTCTCAGCGAGAGAAGGCCAAAATGAACACTTCATGCAAAACTCCTGTATTTTGATGAAAACTCACTGAAATCAAGCTGTAACTTCAAGTTTATGCATCTTTCTATGCTTTCAGGTTGAAACTTGACAGAAAACTCACTTTGAACAAAAGTTATGGCTGTTCTGTGTCGCAGGTCACAAATAGCGTTTTCTCAGCGAGAGAAGGCCAAAATGAACACTTCATGCAGAACTCCTGTATTTTGATGAAAACTCACTGAAATCAAGCTGTAACTTCAAGTTTATGCATCTTTCTATGCTTTCAGGTTGAAACTTGACTGAAAACTCACTTTGAACAAAAGTTATGGCATTTTTGTATCACAGGTCACAAATAGTGTTTTCTCAGCGAGAGAAGGCCAAAATGAACACTTCATGCAAAACTCCTGTATTTTGATGAAAACTCACTGAAATCAAGCTGTAACTTCAAGTTTATGCATCTTTCTATGCTTTCAGGTTGAAACTTGACTGAAAACTCACTTTGAACAAAAGTTATGGCATTTTTGTATCACAGGTCACAAATAGTGTTTTCTCAGCGAGAGAAGGCCAAAATGAACACTTCATGCAAAACTCCTGTATTTTGATGAAAACTCACTGAAATCAAGCTGTAACTTCAAGTTTATGCATCTTTCTATGCTTTCAGGTTGAAACTTGACAGAAAACTCACTTTGAACAAAAGTTATGGCTGTTCTGTGTCGCAGGTCACAAATAGCGTTTTCTCAGCGAGAGAAGGCCAAAATGAACACTTCATGCAGAACTCCTGTATTTTGATGAAAACTCACTGAAATCAAGCTGTAACTTCAAGTTTATGCATCTTTCTATGCTTTCAGGTTGAAACTTGACTGAAAACTCACTTTGAACAAAAGTTATGGCATTTTTGTATCACAGGTCACAAATAGTGTTTTCTCAGCGAGAGAAGGCCAAAATGAACACTTCATGCAGAACTCCTGTATTTTGATGAAAACTCACTGAAATCAAGCTGTAACTTCAAGTTTATGCACCTTTCTATGCTTTCAGGTTGAAACTTGACAGAAAACTCACTTTGAACAAAAGTTATGGCTGTTCTGTTTCGCAGGTCACAAATAGCGTTTTCTCAGCGAGAGAAGGCCAAAATTAACACTTCATGCAGAACTCCTGTATTTTGATGAAAACTCACTGAAATCAAGCTGTAACTTCAAGTTTATGCATCTTTCTATGCTTTCAGGTTGAAACTTGACTGAAAACTCACTTTGAACAAAAGTTATGGCATTTTTGTATCACAGGTCACAAATAGTGTTTTCTCAGCGAGAGAAAGCCAAAATGAACTCTTCATGCAGAACTCCTGTATTTTGATGAAAACTCACTGAAATCAAGCTGTAACTTCAAGTTTATGCATCTTTCTATGCTTTCAGGTTGAAACTTGACTGAAAACTCACTTTGAACAAAAGTTATGGCATTTTTGTATCACAGGTCACAAATAGTGTTTTCTCAGCGAGAGAAGGCCAAAATGAACACTTCATGCAGAACTCCTGTATTTTGATGAAAACTCACTGAAATCAAGCTGTAACTTCAAGTTTATGCATCTTTCTATGCTTTCAGGTTGAAACTTGACTGAAAACTCACTTTGAACAAAAGTTATGGCATTTTTGTATCACAGGTCACAAATAGTGTTTTCTCAGCGAGAGAAGGCCAAAATGAACACTTCATGCAGAACTCCTGTATTTTGATGAAAACTCACTGAAATCAAGCTGTAACTTCAAGTTTATGCATCTTTCTATGCTTTCAGGTTGAAACTTGACTGAAAACTCACTTTGAACAAAAGTTATGGCATTTTTGTATCACAGGTCACAAATAGTGTTTTCTCAGCGAGAGAAAGCCAAAATGAACTCTTCATGCAGAACTCCTGTATTTTGATGAAAACTCACTTAAATCAAGCTGTAACTTCAAGTTTATGCATCTTTCTATGCTTTCAGGTTGAAACTTGACTGAAAACTCACTTTGAACAAAAGTTATGGCATTTTTGTATCACAGGTCACAAATAGTGTTTTCTCAGCGAGAGAAGGCCAAAATGAACACTTCATGCAGAACTCCTGTATTTTGATGAAAACTCACTGAAATCAAGCTGTAACTTCAAGTTTATGCATCTTTCTATGCTTTCAGGTTGAAACTTGAAAGAAAACTCACTTTGAACAAAAGTTATGGCTGTTCTGTTTCGCAGGTCACAAATAGCGTTTTCTCAGCGAGAGAAGGCCAAAATGAACACTTCATGCAGAACTCCTGTATTTTGATGAAAACTCACTGAAATCAAGCTGTAACTTCAAGTTTATGCATCTTTCTATGCTTTCAGGTTGAAACTTGACTGAAAACTCACTTTGAACAAAAGTTATGGCATTTTTGTATCACAGGTCACAAATAGTGTTTTCTCAGCGAGAGAAGGCCAAAATGAACACTTCATGCAAAACTCCTGTATTTTGATGAAAACTCACTGAAATCAAGCTGTAACTTCAAGTTTATGCATCTTTCTATGCTTTCAGGTTGAAACTTGACTGAAAACTCACTTTGAACAAAAGTTATGGCATTTTTGTATCACAGGTCACAAATAGTGTTTTCTCAGCGAGAGAAGGCCAAAATGAACACTTCATGCAGAACTCCTGTATTTTGATGAAAACTCACTGAAATCAAGCTGTAACTTCAAGTTTATGCATCTTTCTATGCTTTCAGGTTGAAACTTGACTGAAAACTCACTTTGAACAAAAGTTATGGCATTTTTGTATCACAGGTCACAAATAGTGTTTTCTCAGCGAGAGAAGGCCAAAATGAACACTTCATGCAGAACTCCTGTATTTTGATGAAAACTCACTGAAATCAAGCTGTAACTTCAAGTTTATGCATCTTTCTATGCTTTCAGGTTGAAACTTGACTGAAAACTCACTTTGAACAAAAGTTATGGCATTTTTGTATCACAGGTAACAAATAGTGTTTTCTCAGCGAGAGAAAGCCAAAATGAACTCTTCATGCAGAACTCCTGTATTTTGATGAAAAGTCACTTAAATCAAGCTGTAACTTCAAGTTTATGCATCTTTCTATGCTTTCAGGTTGAAACTTGACTGAAAACTCACTTTGAACAAAAGTTATGGCATTTTTGTATCACAGGTCACAAATAGTGTTTTCTCAGCGAGAGAAGGCCAAAATGAACACTTCATGCAGAACTCCTGTATTTTGATGCAAACTCACTGAAATCAAGCTGTAACTTCAAGTTTATGCATCTTTCTATGCTTTCAGGTTGAAACTTGACTGAAAACTCACTTTGAACAAAAGTTATGGCATTTTTGTATCACAGGTCACAAATAGTGTTTTCTCAGCGAGAGAAAGCCAAAATGAACTCTTCATGCAGAACTCCTTTATTTTGATGAAAAGTCACTTAAATCAAGCTGTAACTTCAAGTTTATGCATCTTTCTATGCTTTCAGGTTGAAACTTGACTGAAAACTCACTTTGAACAAAAGTTATGGCATTTTTGTATCACAGGTCACAAATAGTGTTTTCTCAGCGAGAGAAGGCCAAAATGAACACTTCATGCAGAACTCCTGTATTTTGATGAAAACTCACTGAAATCAAGCTGTAACTTCAAGTTTATGCATCTTTCTATGCTTTCAGGTTGAAACTTGAAAGAAAACTCACTTTGAACAAAAGTTATGGCTGTTCTGTTTCGCAGGTCACAAATAGCGTTTTCTCAGCGAGAGAAGGCCAAAATGAACACTTCATGCAGAACTCCTGTATTTTGATGAAAACTCACTGAAATCAAGCTGTAACTTCAAGTTTATGCATCTTTCTATGCTTTCAGGTTGAAACTTGACTGAAAACTCACTTTGAACAAAAGTTATGGCATTTTTGTATCACAGGTCACAAATAGTGTTTTCTCAGCGAGAGAAGGCCAAAATGAACACTTCATGCAAAACTCCTGTATTTTGATGAAAACTCACTGAAATCAAGCTGTAACTTCAAGTTTATGCATCTTTCTATGCTTTCAGGTTGAAACTTGACTGAAAACTCACTTTGAACAAAAGTTATGGCATTTTTGTATCACAGGTCACAAATAGTGTTTTCTCAGCGAGAGAAGGCCAAAATGAACACTTCATGCAAAACTCCTGTATTTTGATGAAAACTCACTGAAATCAAGCTGTAACTTCAAGTTTATGCATCTTTCTATGCTTTCAGGTTGAAACTTGACAGAAAACTCACTTTGAACAAAAGTTATGGCTGTTCTGTGTCGCAGGTCACAAATAGCGTTTTCTCAGCGAGAGAAGGCCAAAATGAACACTTCATGCAGAACTCCTGTATTTTGATGAAAACTCACTGAAATCAAGCTGTAACTTCAAGTTTATGCATCTTTCTATGCTTTCAGGTTGAAACTTGACTGAAAACTCACTTTGAACAAAAGTTATGGCATTTTTGTATCACAGGTCACAAATAGTGTTTTCTCAGCGAGAGAAGGCCAAAATGAACACTTCATGCAGAACTCCTGTATTTTGATGAAAACTCACTGAAATCAAGCTGTAACTTCAAGTTTATGCATCTTTCTATGCTTTCAGGTTGAAACTTGACAGAAAACTCACTTTGAACAAAAGTTATGGCATTTTTGTATCACAGGTCACAAATAGTGTTTTCTCAGCGAGAGAAGGCCAAAATGAACACTTCATGCAGAACTCCTGTATTTTGATGAAAACTCACTGAAATCAAGCTGTAACTTCAAGTTTATGCATCTTTCTATGCTTTCAGGTTGAAACTTGACTGAAAACTCACTTTGAACAAAAGTTATGGCATTTTTGTATCACAGGTAACAAATAGTGTTTTCTCAGCGAGAGAAAGCCAAAATGAACTCTTCATGCAGAACTCCTGTATTTTGATGAAAAGTCACTTAAATCAAGCTGTAACTTCAAGTTTATGCATCTTTCTATGCTTTCAGGTTGAAACTTGACTGAAAACTCACTTTGAACAAAAGTTATGGCATTTTTGTATCACAGGTCACAAATAGTGTTTTCTCAGCGAGAGAAGGCCAAAATGAACACTTCATGCAGAACTCCTGTATTTTGATGCAAACTCACTGAAATCAAGCTGTAACTTCAAGTTTATGCATCTTTCTATGCTTTCAGGTTGAAACTTGATTGAAAACTCACTTTGAACAAAAGTTATGGCATTTTTGTATCACAGGTCACAAATAGTGTTTTCTCAGCGAGAGAAGGCCAAAATGAACACTTCATGCAGAACTCCTGTATTTTGATGAAAACTCACTGAAATCAAGCTGTAACTTCAAGTTTATGCATCTTTCTATGCTTTCAGGTTGAAACTTGACTGAAAACTCACTTTGAACAAAAGTTATGGCATTTTTGTATCACAGGTCACAAATAGTGTTTTCTCAGCGAGAGAAAGCCAAAATGAACTCTTCATGCAGAACTCCTGTATTTTGATGAAAAGTCACTTAAATCAAGCTGTAACTTCAAGTTTATGCATCTTTCTATGCTTTCAGGTTGAAACTTGACTGAAAACTCACTTTGAACAAAAGTTATGGCATTTTTGTATCACAGGTCACAAATAGTGTTTTCTCAGCGAGAGAAGGCCAAAATGAACACTTCATGCAGAACTCCTGTATTTTGATGAAAACTCACTGAAATCAAGCTGTAACTTCAAGTTTATGCATCTTTCTATGCTTTCAGGTTGAAACTTGAAAGAAAACTCACTTTGAACAAAAGTTATGGCTGTTCTGTTTCGCAGGTCACAAATAGCGTTTTCTCAGCGAGAGAAGGCCAAAATGAACACTTCATGCAGAACTCCTGTATTTTGATGAAAACTCACTGAAATCAAGCTGTAACTTCAAGTTTATGCATCTTTCTATGCTTTCAGGTTGAAACTTGACTGAAAACTCACTTTGAACAAAAGTTATGGCATTTTTGTATCACAGGTCACAAATAGTGTTTTCTCAGCGAGAGAAGGCCAAAATGAACACTTCATGCAAAACTCCTGTATTTTGATGAAAACTCACTGAAATCAAGCTGTAACTTCAAGTTTATGCATCTTTCTATGCTTTCAGGTTGAAACTTGACTGAAAACTCACTTTGAACAAAAGTTATGGCATTTTTGTATCACAGGTCACAAATAGTGTTTTCTCAGCGAGAGAAGGCCAAAATGAACACTTCATGCAAAACTCCTGTATTTTGATGAAAACTCACTGAAATCAAGCTGTAACTTCAAGTTTATGCATCTTTCTATGCTTTCAGGTTGAAACTTGACAGAAAACTCACTTTGAACAAAAGTTATGGCTGTTCTGTGTCGCAGGTCACAAATAGCGTTTTCTCAGCGAGAGAAGGCCAAAATGAACACTTCATGCAGAACTCCTGTATTTTGATGAAAACTCACTGAAATCAAGCTGTAACTTCAAGTTTATGCATCTTTCTATGCTTTCAGGTTGAAACTTGACTGAAAACTCACTTTGAACAAAAGTTATGGCATTTTTGTATCACAGGTCACAAATAGTGTTTTCTCAGCGAGAGAAGGCCAAAATGAACACTTCATGCAGAACTCCTGTATTTTGATGAAAACTCACTGAAATCAAGCTGTAACTTCAAGTTTATGCATCTTTCTATGCTTTCAGGTTGAAACTTGACAGAAAACTCACTTTGAACAAAAGTTATGGCATTTTTGTATCACAGGTCACAAATAGTGTTTTCTCAGCGAGAGAAGGCCAAAATGAACACTTCATGCAGAACTCCTGTATTTTGATGAAAACTCACTGAAATCAAGCTGTAACTTCAAGTTTATGCATCTTTCTATGCTTTCAGGTTGAAACTTGACTGAAAACTCACTTTGAACAAAAGTTATGGCATTTTTGTATCACAGGTCACAAATAGTGTTTTCTCAGCGAGAGAAGGCCAAAATGAACACTTCATGCAGAACTCCTGTATTTTGATGAAAACTCACTGAAATCAAGCTGTAACTTCAAGTTTATGCATCTTTCTATGCTTTCAGGTTGAAACTTGACAGAAAACTCACTTTGAACAAAAGTTATGGCATTTTTGTATCACAGGTCACAAATAGTGTTTTCTCAGCGAGAGAAGGCCAAAATGAACACTTCATGCAGAACTCCTGTATTTTGATGAAAACTCACTGAAATCAAGCTGTAACTTCAAGTTTATGCATCTTTCTATGCTTTCAGGTTGAAACTTGACTGAAAACTCACTTTGAACAAAAGTTATGGCATTTTTGTATCACAGGTAACAAATAGTGTTTTCTCAGCGAGAGAAAGCCAAAATGAACTCTTCATGCAGAACTCCTGTATTTTGATGAAAAGTCACTTAAATCAAGCTGTAACTTCAAGTTTATGCATCTTTCTATGCTTTCAGGTTGAAACTTGACTGAAAACTCACTTTGAACAAAAGTTATGGCATTTTTGTATCACAGGTCACAAATAGTGTTTTCTCAGCGAGAGAAGGCCAAAATGAACACTTCATGCAGAACTCCTGTATTTTGATGCAAACTCACTGAAATCAAGCTGTAACTTCAAGTTTATGCATCTTTCTATGCTTTCAGGTTGAAACTTGATTGAAAACTCACTTTGAACAAAAGTTATGGCATTTTTGTATCACAGGTCACAAATAGTGTTTTCTCAGCGAGAGAAGGCCAAAATGAACACTTCATGCAGAACTCCTGTATTTTGATGAAAACTCACTGAAATCAAGCTGTAACTTCAAGTTTATGCATCTTTCTATGCTTTCAGGTTGAAACTTGACTGAAAACTCACTTTGAACAAAAGTTATGGCATTTTTGTATCACAGGTCACAAATAGTGTTTTCTCAGCGAGAGAAAGCCAAAATGAACTCTTCATGCAGAACTCCTGTATTTTGATGAAAAGTCACTTAAATCAAGCTGTAACTTCAAGTTTATGCATCTTTCTATGCTTTCAGGTTGAAACTTGACTGAAAACTCACTTTGAACAAAAGTTATGGCATTTTTGTATCACAGGTCACAAATAGTGTTTTCTCAGCGAGAGAAGGCCAAAATGAACACTTCATGCAGAACTCCTGTATTTTGATGAAAACTCACTGAAATCAAGCTGTAACTTCAAGTTTATGCATCTTTCTATGCTTTCAGGTTGAAACTTGAAAGAAAACTCACTTTGAACAAAAGTTATGGCTGTTCTGTTTCGCAGGTCACAAATAGCGTTTTCTCAGCGAGAGAAGGCCAAAATGAACACTTCATGCAGAACTCCTGTATTTTGATGAAAACTCACTGAAATCAAGCTGTAACTTCAAGTTTATGCATCTTTCTATGCATTCAGGTTGAAACTTGACTGAAAACTCACTTTGAACAAAAGTTATGGCATTTTTGTATCACAGGTCACAAATAGTGTTTTCTCAGCGAGAGAAGGCCAAAATGAACACTTCATGCAAAACTCCTGTATTTTGATGAAAACTCACTGAAATCAAGCTGTAACTTCAAGTTTATGCATCTTTCTATGCTTTCAGGTTGAAACTTGACTGAAAACTCACTTTGAACAAAAATTATGGCATTTTTGTATCACAGGTCACAAATAGTGTTTTCTCAGCGAGAGAAGGCCAAAATGAACACTTCATGCAGAACTCCTGTATTTTGATGAAAACTCACTTAAATCAAGCTGTAACTTCAAGTTTATGCATCTTTCTATGCTTTCAGGTTGAAACTTGACAGAAAACTCACTTTGAACAAAAGTTATGGCATTTTTGTATCACAGGTCACAAATAGTGTTTTCTCAGCGAGAGAAGGCCAAAATGAACACTTCATGCAGAACTCCTGTATTTTGATGAAAACTCACTGAAATCAAGCTGTAACTTCAAGTTTATGCATCTTTCTATGCTTTCAGGTTGAAACTTGAAAGAAAACTCACTTTGAACAAAAGTTATGGCTGTTCTGTTTCGCAGGTCACAAATAGCGTTTTCTCAGCGAGAGAAGGCCAAAATGAACACTTCATGCAGAACTCCTGTATTTTGATGAAAACTCACTGAAATCAAGCTGTAACTTCAAGTTTATGCATCTTTCTATGCTTTCAGGTTGAAACTTGACTGAAAACTCACTTTGAACAAAAGTTATGGCATTTTTGTATCACAGGTCACAAATAGTGTTTTCTCAGCGAGAGAAGGCCAAAATGAACACTTCATGCAAAACTCCTGTATTTTGATGAAAACTCACTGAAATCAAGCTGTAACTTCAAGTTTATGCATCTTTCTATGCTTTCAGGTTGAAACTTGACTGAAAACTCACTTTGAACAAAAGTTATGGCATTTTTGTATCACAGGTCACAAATAGTGTTTTCTCAGCGAGAGGAGGCCAAAATGAACACTTCATGCAAAACTCCTGTATTTTGATGAAAACTCACTGAAATCAAGCTGTAACTTCAAGTTTATGCATCTTTCTATGCTTTCAGGTTGAAACTTGACAGAAAACTCACTTTGAACAAAAGTTATGGCTGTTCTGTGTCGCAGGTCACAAATAGCGTTTTCTCAGCGAGAGAAGGCCAAAATGAACACTTCATGCAGAACTCCTGTATTTTGATGAAAACTCACTGAAATCAAGCTGTAACTTCAAGTTTATGCATCTTTCTATGCTTTCAGGTTGAAACTTGACTGAAAACTCACTTTGAACAAAAGTTATGGCATTTTTGTATCACAGGTCACAAATAGTGTTTTCTCAGCGAGAGAAGGCCAAAATGAACACTTCATGCAGAACTCCTGTATTTTGATGAAAACTCACTGAAATCAAGCTGTAACTTCAAGTTTATGCATCTTTCTATGCTTTCAGGTTGAAACTTGACAGAAAACTCACTTTGAACAAAAGTTATGGCTGTTCTGTTTCGCAGGTCACAAATAGCGTTTTCTCAGCGAGAGAAGGCCAAAATTAACACTTCATGCAGAACTCCTGTATTTTGATGAAAACTCACTGAAATCAAGCTGTAACTTCAAGTTTATGCATCTTTCTATGCTTTCAGGTTGAAACTTGACAGAAAACTCACTTTGAACAAAAGTTATGGCTGTTCTGTTTCGCAGGTCACAAATAGCGTTTTCTCAGCGAGAGAAGGCCAAAATTAACACTTCATGCAGAACTCCTGTATTTTGATGAAAACTCACTGAAATCAAGCTGTAACTTCAAGTTTATGCATCTTTCTATGCTTTCAGGTTGAAACTTGACTGAAAACTCACTTTGAACAAAAGTTATGGCATTTTTGTATCACAGGTCACAAATAGTGTTTTCTCAGCGAGAGAAGGCCAAAATGAACACTTCATGCAAAACTCCTGTATTTTGATGAAAACTCACTGAAATCAAGCTGCAACTTCAAGTTTATGCATCTTTCTATGCTTTCAGGTTGAAACTTGACTGAAAACTCACTTTGAACAAAAGTTATGGCATTTTTGTATCACAGGTCACAAATAGTGTTTTCTCAGCGAGAGAAGGCCAAAATGAACACTTCATGCAAAACTCCTGTATTTTGATGAAAACTCACTGAAATCAAGCTGTAACTTCAAGTTTATGCATCTTTCTATGCTTTCAGGTTGAAACTTGACTGAAAACTCACTTTGAACAAAAGTTATGGCATTTTTGTATCACAGGTCACAAATAGTGTTTTCTCAGCGAGAGAAAGCCAAAATGAACTCTTCATGCAGAACTCCTGTATTTTGATGAAAACTCACTGAAATCAAGCTGTAACTTCAAGTTTATGCATCTTTCTATGCTTTCAGGTTGAAACTTGACTGAAAACTCACTTTGAACAAAAGTTATGGCATTTTTGTATCACAGGTCACAAATAGTGTTTTCTCAGCGAGAGAAGGCCAAAATGAACACTTCATGCAGAACTCCCGTATTTTGATGAAAACTCACTGAAATCAAGCTGTAACTTCAAGTTTATGCATCTTTCTAATGCTTTCAGGTTGAAACTTGACAGAAAACTCACTTTGAAAAAAAGTTATGGCTGTTCTGTGTCGCAGGTCACAAATAGCGTTTTCTCAGCGAGAGAAGGCCAAAATGAACACTTCATGAAGAACTCCTGTATTTTGATGAAAACTCACTGAAATCAAGCTGTAACTTCAAGTTTATGCATCTTTCTATGCTTTCAGGTTGAAACTTGACAGAAAACTCACTTTGAACAAAAGTTATGGCATTTTTGTATCACAGGTCACAAATAGTGTTTTCTCAGCGAGAGAAGGCCAAAATGAACACTTCATGCAGAACTCCTGTATTTTGATGAAAACTCACTGAGATCAAGCTGTAACTTCAAGTTTATGCATCTTTCTATGCTTTCAGGTTGAAACTTGACTGAAAACTCACTTTGAACAAAAGTTATGGCTGTTCTGTGTCGCAGGTCACAAATAGCGTTTTCTCAGCGAGAGAAGGCCAAAATGAACACTTCATGCAGAACTCCTGTATTTTGATGAAAACTCACTGAAATCAAGCTGTAACTTCAAGTTTATGCATCTTTCTATGCTTTCAGGTTGAAACTTGACTGAAAACTCACTTTGAACAAAAGTTATGGCATTTTTGTATCACAGGTCACAAATAGTGTTTTCTCAGCGAGAGAAGGCCAAAATGAACACTTTATGCAGAACTCCTATATTTTGATGAAAACTCACTGAAATCAAGCTGTAACTTCAAGTTTATGCATCTTTCTATGCTTTCAGGTTGAAACTTGACAGAAAACTCACTTTGAACAAAAGTTATGGCTGTTCTGTGTCGCAGGTCACAAATAGCGTTTTCTCAGCGAGAGAAGGCCAAAATTAACACTTCATGCAGAACTCCTGTATTTTGATGTAAACTCACTGAAATCAAGCTGTAACTTCAAGTTTATGCATCTTTCTATGCTTTCAGGTTGAAACTTGACTGAAAACTCACTTTGAACAAAAGTTATGGCATTTTTGTGTCACAGGTCACAAATAGCGTTTTCTCAGCGAGAGAAGGCCAAAATGAACACTTCATGCAGAACTCCCGTATTTTGATGAAAACTCACTGAAATCAAGCTGTAACTTCAAGTTTATGCATCTTTCTATGCTTTCAGGTTGAAACTTGACAGAAAACTCACTTTGAACAAACGTTTTGGCTTTTCTGTTTCGCAGGTCACAAATAGCGTTTTCTCAGCGAGAGAAGGCCAAAATGAACACTTCATTCAAAACTCCTGTATTTTGATGAAAACTCACTGAAATCAAGCTGTAACTTTAAGTTTATGCATCTTTCTATGCTTTCAGGTTGAAACTTGACTGAAAACTCACTTTGAACAAAAGTTATGGCATTTTTGTATCACAGGTCACAAATAGTGTTTTCTCAGCGAGAGAAGGCCAAAATGAACACTTCATGCAGAACTCCTGTATTTTGATGAAAACTCACTGAAATCAAGCTGTAACTTCAAGTTTATGCATCTTTCTATGCTTTCAGGTTGAAACTTGACTGAAAACTCACTTTGAAAAAAAGTTATGGCATTTTTGTATCACAGGTCACAAATAGTGTTTTCTCATCGAGAGAAGGCCAAAATGAACACTTCATGCAGAACTCCTTTATTTTGATGAAAACTCACTGAAATCAAGCTGTAACTTCAAGTTTATGCATCTTTCTATGCTTTCAGGTTGAAACTTGACTGAAAACTCACTTTGAACAAAAGTTATGGCATTTTTGTATCACAGGTCACAAATAGTGTTTTCTCAGCGAGAGAAGGCCAAAATGAACACTTCATGCAAAACTCCTGTATTTTGATGAAAACTCACTGAAATCAAGCTGTAACTTCAAGTTTATGCATCTTTCTATGCTTTCAGGTTGAAACTTGACTGAAAACTCACTTTGAACAAAAGTTATGGCATTTTTGTATCACAGGTCACAAATAGTGTTTTCTCAGCGAGAGGAGGCCAAAATGAACACTTCATGCAAAACTCCTGTATTTTGATGAAAACTCACTGAAATCAAGCTGTAACTTCAAGTTTATGCATCTTTCTATGCTTTCAGGTTGAAACTTGACAGAAAACTCACTTTGAACAAAAGTTATGGCTGTTCTGTGTCGCAGGTCACAAATAGCGTTTTCTCAGCGAGAGAAGGCCAAAATGAACACTTCATGCAGAACTCCTGTATTTTGATGAAAACTCACTGAAATCAAGCTGTAACTTCAAGTTTATGCATCTTTCTATGCTTTCAGGTTGAAACTTGACTGAAAACTCACTTTGAACAAAAGTTATGGCATTTTTGTATCACAGGTCACAAATAGTGTTTTCTCAGCGAGAGAAGGCCAAAATGAACACTTCATGCAGAACTCCTGTATTTTGATGAAAACTCACTGAAATCAAGCTGTAACTTCAAGTTTATGCATCTTTCTATGCTTTCAGGTTGAAACTTGACAGAAAACTCACTTTGAACAAAAGTTATGGCTGTTCTGTTTCGCAGGTCACAAATAGCGTTTTCTCAGCGAGAGAAGGCCAAAATTAACACTTCATGCAGAACTCCTGTATTTTGATGAAAACTCACTGAAATCAAGCTGTAACTTCAAGTTTATGCATCTTTCTATGCTTTCAGGTTGAAACTTGACAGAAAACTCACTTTGAACAAAAGTTATGGCTGTTCTGTTTCGCAGGTCACAAATAGCGTTTTCTCAGCGAGAGAAGGCCAAAATTAACACTTCATGCAGAACTCCTGTATTTTGATGAAAACTCACTGAAATCAAGCTGTAACTTCAAGTTTATGCATCTTTCTATGCTTTCAGGTTGAAACTTGACTGAAAACTCACTTTGAACAAAAGTTATGGCATTTTTGTATCACAGGTCACAAATAGTGTTTTCTCAGCGAGAGAAGGCCAAAATGAACACTTCATGCAAAACTCCTGTATTTTGATGAAAACTCACTGAAATCAAGCTGCAACTTCAAGTTTATGCATCTTTCTATGCTTTCAGGTTGAAACTTGACTGAAAACTCACTTTGAACAAAAGTTATGGCATTTTTGTATCACAGGTCACAAATAGTGTTTTCTCAGCGAGAGAAGGCCAAAATGAACACTTCATGCAGAACTCCCGTATTTTGATGAAAACTCACTGAAATCAAGCTGTAACTTCAAGTTTATGCATCTTTCTAATGCTTTCAGGTTGAAACTTGACAGAAAACTCACTTTGAACAAAAGTTATGGCTGTTCTGTGTCGCAGGTCACAAATAGCGTTTTCTCAGCGAGAGAAGGCCAAAATGAACACTTCATGAAGAACTCCTGTATTTTGATGAAAACTCACTGAAATCAAGCTGTAACTTCAAGTTTATGCATCTTTCTATGCTTTCAGGTTGAAACTTGACTGAAAACTCACTTTGAACAAAAGTTATGGCATTTTTGTATCACAGGTCACAAATAGTGTTTTCTCAGCGAGAGAAGGCCAAAATGAACACTTCATGCAGAACTCCCGTATTTTGATGAAAACTCACTGAAATCAAGCTGTAACTTCAAGTTTATGCATCTTTCTAATGCTTTCAGGTTGAAACTTGACAGAAAACTCACTTTGAACAAAAGTTATGGCTGTTCTGTGTCGCAGGTCACAAATAGCGTTTTCTCAGCGAGAGAAGGCCAAAATGAACACTTCATGAAGAACTCCTGTATTTTGATGAAAACTCACTGAAATCAAGCTGTAACTTCAAGTTTATGCATCTTTCTATGCTTTCAGGTTGAAACTTGACAGAAAACTCACTTTGAACAAAAGTTATGGCATTTTTGTATCACAGGTCACAAATAGTGTTTTCTCAGCGAGAGAAGGCCAAAATGAACACTTCATGCAGAACTCCTGTATTTTGATGAAAACTCACTGAGATCAAGCTGTAACTTCAAGTTTATGCATCTTTCTATGCTTTCAGGTTGAAACTTGACTGAAAACTCACTTTGAACAAAAGTTATGGCTGTTCTGTGTCGCAGGTCACAAATAGCGTTTTCTCAGCGAGAGAAGGCCAAAATGAACACTTCATGCAGAACTCCTGTATTTTGATGAAAACTCACTGAAATCAAGCTGTAACTTCAAGTTTATGCATCTTTCTATGCTTTCAGGTTGAAACTTGACTGAAAACTCACTTTGAACAAAAGTTATGGCATTTTTGTATCACAGGTCACAAATAGTGTTTTCTCAGCGAGAGAAGGCCAAAATGAACACTTTATGCAGAACTCCTATATTTTGATGAAAACTCACTGAAATCAAGCTGTAACTTCAAGTTTATGCATCTTTCTATGCTTTCAGGTTGAAACTTGACAGAAAACTCACTTTGAACAAAAGTTATGGCTGTTCTGTGTCGCAGGTCACAAATAGCGTTTTCTCAGCGAGAGAAGGCCAAAATTAACACTTCATGCAGAACTCCTGTATTTTGATGTAAACTCACTGAAATCAAGCTGTAACTTCAAGTTTATGCATCTTTCTATGCTTTCAGGTTGAAACTTGACTGAAAACTCACTTTGAACAAAAGTTATGGCATTTTTGTGTCACAGGTCACAAATAGCGTTTTCTCAGCGAGAGAAGGCCAAAATGAACACTTCATGCAGAACTCCCGTATTTTGATGAAAACTCACTGAAATCAAGCTGTAACTTCAAGTTTATGCATCTTTCTATGCTTTCAGGTTGAAACTTGACAGAAAACTCACTTTGAACAAACGTTTTGGCTTTTCTGTTTCGCAGGTCACAAATAGCGTTTTCTCAGCGAGAGAAGGCCAAAATGAACACTTCATTCAAAACTCCTGTATTTTGATGAAAACTCACTGAAATCAAGCTGTAACTTTAAGTTTATGCATCTTTCTATGCTTTCAGGTTGAAACTTGACTGAAAACTCACTTTGAACAAAAGTTATGGCATTTTTGTATCACAGGTCACAAATAGTGTTTTCTCAGCGAGAGAAGGCCAAAATGAACACTTCATGCAGAACTCCTGTATTTTGATGAAAACTCACTGAAATCAAGCTGTAACTTCAAGTTTATGCATCTTTCTATGCTTTCAGGTTGAAACTTGACTGAAAACTCACTTTGAAAAAAAGTTATGGCATTTTTGTATCACAGGTCACAAATAGTGTTTTCTCATCGAGAGAAGGCCAAAATGAACACTTCATGCAGAACTCCTTTATTTTGATGAAAACTCACTGAAATCAAGCTGTAACTTCAAGTTTATGCATCTTTCTATGCTTTCAGGTTGAAACTTGACTGAAAACTCACTTTGAACAAAAGTTATGGCATTTTTGTATCACAGGTCACAAATAGTGTTTTCTCAGCGAGAGAAGGCCAAAATGAACACTTCATGCAAAACTCCTGTATTTTGATGAAAACTCACTGAAATCAAGCTGTAACTTCAAGTTTATGCATCTTTCTATGCTTTCAGGTTGAAACTTGACTGAAAACTCACTTTGAACAAAAGTTATGGCATTTTTGTATCACAGGTCACAAATAGTGTTTTCTCAGCGAGAGGAGGCCAAAATGAACACTTCATGCAAAACTCCTGTATTTTGATGAAAACTCACTGAAATCAAGCTGTAACTTCAAGTTTATGCATCTTTCTATGCTTTCAGGTTGAAACTTGACAGAAAACTCACTTTGAACAAAAGTTATGGCTGTTCTGTGTCGCAGGTCACAAATAGCGTTTTCTCAGCGAGAGAAGGCCAAAATGAACACTTCATGCAGAACTCCTGTATTTTGATGAAAACTCACTGAAATCAAGCTGTAACTTCAAGTTTATGCATCTTTCTATGCTTTCAGGTTGAAACTTGACTGAAAACTCACTTTGAACAAAAGTTATGGCATTTTTGTATCACAGGTCACAAATAGTGTTTTCTCAGCGAGAGAAGGCCAAAATGAACACTTCATGCAGAACTCCTGTATTTTGATGAAAACTCACTGAAATCAAGCTGTAACTTCAAGTTTATGCATCTTTCTATGCTTTCAGGTTGAAACTTGACAGAAAACTCACTTTGAACAAAAGTTATGGCTGTTCTGTTTCGCAGGTCACAAATAGCGTTTTCTCAGCGAGAGAAGGCCAAAATTAACACTTCATGCAGAACTCCTGTATTTTGATGAAAACTCACTGAAATCAAGCTGTAACTTCAAGTTTATGCATCTTTCTATGCTTTCAGGTTGAAACTTGACAGAAAACTCACTTTGAACAAAAGTTATGGCTGTTCTGTTTCGCAGGTCACAAATAGCGTTTTCTCAGCGAGAGAAGGCCAAAATTAACACTTCATGCAGAACTCCTGTATTTTGATGAAAACTCACTGAAATCAAGCTGTAACTTCAAGTTTATGCATCTTTCTATGCTTTCAGGTTGAAACTTGACTGAAAACTCACTTTGAACAAAAGTTATGGCATTTTTGTATCACAGGTCACAAATAGTGTTTTCTCAGCGAGAGAAGGCCAAAATGAACACTTCATGCAAAACTCCTGTATTTTGATGAAAACTCACTGAAATCAAGCTGCAACTTCAAGTTTATGCATCTTTCTATGCTTTCAGGTTGAAACTTGACTGAAAACTCACTTTGAACAAAAGTTATGGCATTTTTGTATCACAGGTCACAAATAGTGTTTTCTCAGCGAGAGAAGGCCAAAATGAACACTTCATGCAAAACTCCTGTATTTTGATGAAAACTCACTGAAATCAAGCTGTAACTTCAAGTTTATGCATCTTTCTATGCTTTCAGGTTGAAACTTGACTGAAAACTCACTTTGAACAAAAGTTATGGCATTTTTGTATCACAGGTCACAAATAGTGTTTTCTCAGCGAGAGAAAGCCAAAATGAACTCTTCATGCAGAACTCCTGTATTTTGATGAAAACTCACTGAAATCAAGCTGTAACTTGAAGTTTATGCATCTTTCTATGCTTTCAGGTTGAAACTTGACTGAAAACTCACTTTGAACAAAAGTTATGGCATTTTTGTATCACAGGTCACAAATAGTGTTTTCTCAGCGAGAGAAGGCCAAAATGAACACTTCATGCAGAACTCCCGTATTTTGATGAAAACTCACTGAAATCAAGCTGTAACTTCAAGTTTATGCATCTTTCTAATGCTTTCAGGTTGAAACTTGACAGAAAACTCACTTTGAACAAAAGTTATGGCTGTTCTGTGTCGCAGGTCACAAATAGCGTTTTCTCAGCGAGAGAAGGCCAAAATGAACACTTCATGAAGAACTCCTGTATTTTGATGAAAACTCACTGAAATCAAGCTGTAACTTCAAGTTTATGCATCTTTCTATGCTTTCAGGTTGAAACTTGACAGAAAACTCACTTTGAACAAAAGTTATGGCATTTTTGTATCACAGGTCACAAATAGTGTTTTCTCAGCGAGAGAAGGCCAAAATGAACACTTCATGCAGAACTCCTGTATTTTGATGAAAACTCACTGAGATCAAGCTGTAACTTCAAGTTTATGCATCTTTCTATGCTTTCAGGTTGAAACTTGACTGAGAACTCACTTTGAACAAAAGTTATGGCTGTTCTGTGTCGCAGGTCACAAATAGCGTTTTCTCAGCGAGAGAAGGCCAAAATGAACACTTCATGCAGAACTCCTGTATTTTGATGAAAACTCACTGAAATCAAGCTGTAACTTCAAGTTTATGCATCTTTCTATGCTTTCAGGTTGAAACTTGACTGAAAACTCACTTTGAACAAAAGTTATGGCATTTTTGTATCACAGGTCACAAATAGTGTTTTCTCAGCGAGAGAAGGCCAAAATGAACACTTTATGCAGAACTCCTATATTTTGATGAAAACTCACTGAAATCAAGCTGTAACTTCAAGTTTATGCATCTTTCTATGCTTTCAGGTTGAAACTTGACAGAAAACTCACTTTGAACAAAAGTTATGGCTGTTCTGTGTCGCAGGTCACAAATAGCGTTTTCTCAGCGAGAGAAGGCCAAAATTAACACTTCATGCAGAACTCCTGTATTTTGATGTAAACTCACTGAAATCAAGCTGTAACTTCAAGTTTATGCATCTTTCTATGCTTTCAGGTTGAAACTTGACTGAAAACTCACTTTGAACAAAAGTTATGGCATTTTTGTGTCACAGGTCACAAATAGCGTTTTCTCAGCGAGAGAAGGCCAAAATGAACACTTCATGCAGAACTCCTGTATTTTGATGAAAACTCACTGAAATCAAGCTGTAACTTCAAGTTTATGCATCTTTCTATGCTTTCAGGTTGAAACTTGACAGAAAACTCACTTTGAACAAACGTTTTGGCTTTTCTGTTTCGCAGGTCACAAATAGCGTTTTCTCAGCGAGAGAAGGCCAAAATGAACACTTCATTCAAAACTCCTGTATTTTGATGAAAACTCACTGAAATCAAGCTGTAACTTTAAGTTTATGCATCTTTCTATGCTTTCAGGTTGAAACTTGACTGAAAACTCACTTTGAACAAAAGTTATGGCATTTTTGTATCACAGGTCACAAATAGTGTTTTCTCAGCGAGAGAAGGCCAAAATGAACACTTCATGCAGAACTCCTGTATTTTGATGAAAACTCACTGAAATCAAGCTGTAACTTCAAGTTTATGCATCTTTCTATGCTTTCAGGTTGAAACTTGACTGAAAACTCACTTTGAAAAAAAGTTATGGCATTTTTGTATCACAGGTCACAAATAGTGTTTTCTCATCGAGAGAAGGCCAAAATGAACACTTCATGCAGAACTCCTTTATTTTGATGAAAACTCACTGAAATCAAGCTGTAACTTCAAGTTTATGCATCTTTCTATGCTTTCAGGTTGAAACTTGACTGAAAACTCACTTTGAACAAAAGTTATGGCATTTTTGTATCACAGGTCACAAATAGTGTTTTCTCAGCGAGAGAAGGCCAAAATGAACACTTCATGCAAAACTCCTGTATTTTGATGAAAACTCACTGAAATCAAGCTGTAACTTCAAGTTTATGCATCTTTCTATGCTTTCAGGTTGAAACTTGACTGAAAACTCACTTTGAACAAAAGTTATGGCATTTTTGTATCACAGGTCACAAATAGTGTTTTCTCAGCGAGAGAAGGCCAAAATGAACACTTCATGCAGAACTCCTGTATTTTGATGAAAACTCACTGAAATTAAGCTGTACCTTCAAGTTTATGCATCTTTCTATGCTTTCAGGTTGAAACTTGACTGAAAACTCACTTTTTAACAAAAGTTATGGCATTTTTGTATCACAGGTCACAAAAAGTGTTTTCTCAGCGAGAGAAGGCCAAAATGAACACTTCATGCAGAACTCCTGTATTTTGATGAAAACTCACTGAAATCAAGCTGTAACTTCAAGTTTATGCATCTTTCTATGCTTTCAGGTTGAAACTTGACAGAAAACTCACTTTGAACAAAAGTTATGGCTGTTCTGTGTCGCAGGTCACAAATAGCGTTTTCTCAGCGAGAGAAGGCCAAAATGAACACTTCATGCAGAACTCCTGTATTTTGATGAAAACTCACTGAAATCAAGCTGTAACTTCAAGTTTATGCATCTTTCTATGCTTTCAGGTTGAAACTTGACTGAAAACTCACTTTGAACAAACGTTATGGCATTTTTGTATCACAGGTCACAAATAGTGTTTTCTCAGCGAGAGAAGGCCAAAATGAACACTTCATGCAGAACTCCTGTATTTTGATGAAAACTCACTGAAATCAAGCTGTAACTTCAAGTTTATGCATCTTTCTATGCTTTCAGGTTGAAACTTGACTGAAAACTCACTTTGAACAAAAGTTATGGCATTTTTGTATCACAGGTCACAAATAGTGTTTTCTCAGCGAGAGAAGGCCAAAATGAACACTTCATGCAGAACTCCTGTATTTTGATGAAAACTCACTGAAATCAAGCTGTAACTTCAAGTTTATGCATCTTTCTATGCTTTCAGGTTGAAACTTGACTGAAAACTCACTTTGAACAAAAGTTATGGCATTTTTGTATCACAGGTCACAAATAGTGTTTTCTCAGCGAGAGAAGGCCAAAATGAACACTTCATGCAGAACTCCTGTATTTTGATGAAAACTCACTGAAATCAAGCTGTAACTTCAAGTTTATGCATCTTTCTATGCTTTCAGGTTGAAACTTGACTGAAAACTCACTTTGAACAAAAGTTATGGCATTTTTGTATCACAGGTCACAAATAGTGTTTTCTCAGCGAGAGAAGGCCAAAATGAACTCCTTATGCAGAACTCCTGTATTTTGATGTAAACTCACGGAAATCAAGCTGTAACTTCAAGTTTATGCATCTTTCTATGCTTTCAGGTTGAAACTTGACTGAAAACTCACTTTGAACAAAAGTTATGGCATTTTTGTATCACAGGTCACAAATAGTGTTTTCTCAGCGAGAGAAGGCCAAAATGAACACTTCATGCAGAACTCCTGTATTTTGATGAAAACTCACTGAAATCAAGCTGTAACTTCAAGTTTATGCATCTTTCTATGCTTTCAGGTTGAAACTTGACAGAAAACTCACTTTGAACAAAAGTTATGGCTGTTCTGTTTCGCAGGTCACAAATAGCGTTTTCTCAGCGAGAGAAGGCCAAAATGAACACTTCATGCAGAACTCCTGTATTTTGATGTAAACTCATTGAAATCAAGCTGTAACTTCAAGTTTATGCATCTTTCTATGCTTTCAGGTTGAAACTTGACTGAAAACTCACTTTGAACAAAAGTTATGGCATTTTTGTATCACAGGTCACAAATAGTGTTTTCTCAGCGAGAGAAGGCCAAAATGAACTCCTTATGCAGAACTCCTGTATTTTGATGTAAACTCACGGAAATCAAGCTGTAACTTCAAGTTTATGCATCTTTCTATGCTTTCAGGTTGAAACTTGACTGAAAACTCACTTTGAACAAAAGTTATGGCATTTTTGTATCACAGGTCACAAATAGTGTTTTCTCAGCGAGAGAAGGCCAAAATGAACACTTCATGCAGAACTCCTGTATTTTGATGAAAACTCACTGAAATCAAGCTGTAACTTCAAGTTTATGCATCTTTCTATGCTTTCAGGTTGAAACTTGACAGAAAACTCACTTTGAACAAAAGTTATGGCTGTTCTGTTTCGCAGGTCACAAATAGCGTTTTCTCAGCGAGAGAAGGCCAAAATGAACACTTCATGCAGAACTCCTGTATTTTGATGTAAACTCATTGAAATCAAGCTGTAACTTCAAGTTTATTCATCTTTCTATGCTTTCAGGTTGAAACTTGACTGAAAACTCACTTTGAACAAAAGTTATGGCATTTTTGTATCACAGGTCACAAATAGTGTTTTCTCAGCGAGAGAAGGCCAAAATGAACACTTCATGCAGAACTCCTGTATTTTGATGAAAACTCACTGAAATCAAGCTGTAACTTCAAGTTTATGCATCTTTCTATGCTTTCAGGTTGAAACTTGACTGAAAACTCACTTTGAAAAAAAGTTATGGCATTTTTGTATCACAGGTCACAAATAGTGTTTTCTCATCGAGAGAAGGCCAAAATGAACACTTCATGCAGAACTCCTTTATTTTGATGAAAACTCACTGAAATCAAGCTGTAACTTCAAGTTTGTGCATCTTTCTATGCTTTCAGGTTGAAACTTGACTGAAAACTCACTTTGAACAAAAGTTATGGCATTTTTGTATCACAGGTCACAAATAGTGTTTTCTCAGCGAGAGAAGGCCAAAATGAACACTTCATGCAAAACTCCTGTATTTTGATGAAAACTCACTGAAATCAAGCTGTAACTTCAAGTTTATGCATCTTTCTATGCTTTCAGGTTGAAACTTGACTGAAAACTCACTTTGAACAAAAGTTATGGCATTTTTGTATCACAGGTCACAAATAGTGTTTTCTCAGCGAGAGAAGGCCAAAATGAACACTTCATGCAGAACTCCTGTATTTTGATGAAAACTCACTGAAATTAAGCTGTACCTTCAAGTTTATGCATCTTTCTATGCTTTCAGGTTGAAACTTGACTGAAAACTCACTTTGAACAAAAGTTATGGCATTTTTGTATCACAGGTCACAAAAAGTGTTTTCTCAGCGAGAGAAGGCCAAAATGAACACTTCATGCAGAACTCCTGTATTTTGATGAAAACTCACTGAAATCAAGCTGTAACTTCAAGTTTATGCATCTTTCTATGCTTTCAGGTTGAAACTTGACAGAAAACTCACTTTGAACAAAAGTTATGGCTGTTCTGTGTCGCAGGTCACAAATAGCGTTTTCTCAGCGAGAGAAGGCCAAAATGAACACTTCATGCAGAACTCCTGTATTTTGATGAAAACTCACTGAAATCAAGCTGTAACTTCAAGTTTATGCATCTTTCTATGCTTTCAGGTTGAAACTTGACTGAAAACTCACTTTGAACAAACGTTATGGCATTTTTGTATCACAGGTCACAAATAGTGTTTTCTCAGCGAGAGAAGGCCAAAATGAACACTTCATGCAGAACTCCTGTATTTTGATGAAAACTCACTGAAATCAAGCTGTAACTTCAAGTTTATGCATCTTTCTATGCTTTCAGGTTGAAACTTGACTGAAAACTCACTTTGAACAAAAGTTATGGCATTTTTGTATCACAGGTCACAAATAGTGTTTTCTCAGCGAGAGAAGGCCAAAATGAACACTTCATGCAGAACTCCTGTATTTTGATGAAAACTCACTGAAATCAAGCTGTAACTTCAAGTTTATGCATCTTTCTATGCTTTCAGGTTGAAACTTGACTGAAAACTCACTTTGAACAAAAGTTATGGCATTTTTGTATCACAGGTCACAAATAGTGTTTTCTCAGCGAGAGAAGGCCAAAATGAACACTTCATGCAGAACTCCTGTATTTTGATGAAAACTCACTGAAATCAAGCTGTAACTTCAAGTTTATGCATCTTTCTATGCTTTCAGGTTGAAACTTGACTGAAAACTCACTTTGAACAAAAGTTATGGCATTTTTGTATCACAGGTCACAAATAGTGTTTTCTCAGCGAGAGAAGGCCAAAATGAACTCCTTATGCAGAACTCCTGTATTTTGATGTAAACTCACGGAAATCAAGCTGTAACTTCAAGTTTATGCATCTTTCTATGCTTTCAGGTTGAAACTTGACTGAAAACTCACTTTGAACAAAAGTTATGGCATTTTTGTATCACAGGTCACAAATAGTGTTTTCTCAGCGAGAGAAGGCCAAAATGAACACTTCATGCAGAACTCCTGTATTTTGATGAAAACTCACTGAAATCAAGCTGTAACTTCAAGTTTATGCATCTTTCTATGCTTTCAGGTTGAAACTTGACAGAAAACTCACTTTGAACAAAAGTTATGGCTGTTCTGTTTCGCAGGTCACAAATAGCGTTTTCTCAGCGAGAGAAGGCCAAAATGAACACTTCATGCAGAACTCCTGTATTTTGATGTAAACTCATTGAAATCAAGCTGTAACTTCAAGTTTATGCATCTTTCTATGCTTTCAGGTGGAAACTTGACTGAAAACTCACTTTGAACAAAAGTTATGGCATTTTTGTATCACAGGTCACAAATAGTGTTTTCTCAGCGAGAGAAGGCCAAAATGAACTCCTTATGCAGAACTCCTGTATTTTGATGTAAACTCACGGAAATCAAGCTGTAACTTCAAGTTTATGCATCTTTCTATGCTTTCAGGTTGAAACTTGACTGAAAACTCACTTTGAACAAAAGTTATGGCATTTTTGTATCACAGGTCACAAATAGTGTTTTCTCAGCGAGAGAAGGCCAAAATGAACACTTCATGCAGAACTCCTGTATTTTGATGAAAACTCACTGAAATCAAGCTGTAACTTCAAGTTTATGCATCTTTCTATGCTTTCAGGTTGAAACTTGACAGAAAACTCACTTTGAACAAAAGTTATGGCTGTTCTGTTTCGCAGGTCACAAATAGCGTTTTCTCAGCGAGAGAAGGCCAAAATGAACACTTCATGCAGAACTCCTGTATTTTGATGTAAACTCATTGAAATCAAGCTGTAACTTCAAGTTTATGCATCTTTCTATGCTTTCAGGTTGAAACTTGACTGAAAACTCACTTCGAACAAAAGTTATGGCATTTTTGTATCACAGGTCACAAATAGTGTTTTCTCAGCGAGAGAAGGCCAAAATGAACACTTCATGCAGAACTCCTGTATTTTGATGAAAACTCACTGAAATCAAGCTGCAACTTCAAGTTTATGCATCTTTCTATGCTTTCAGGTTGAAACTTGACTGAAAACTCACTTTGAACAAAAGTTATGGCATTTTTGTATCACAGGTCACAAAAAGTGTTTTCTCAGCGAGAGAAGGCCAAAATGAACACTTCATGCAGAACTCCTGTATTTTGATGAAAACTCACTGAAATCAAGCTGTAACTTCAAGTTTATGCATCTTTCTATGCTTTCAGGTTGAAACTTGACTGAAAACTCACTTTGAACAAAAGTTATGGCATTTTTGTATCACAGGTCACAAATAGTGTTTTCTCAGCGAGAGAAGGCCAAAATGAACACTTTACGCAGAACTCCTATATTTTGATGAAAACTCACTGAAATCAAGCTGTAACTTCAAGTTTATGCATCTTTCTATGCTTTCAGGTTGAAACTTGACAGAAAACTCACTTTGAACAAAAGTTATGGCTGTTCTGTGTCGCAGGTCACAAATAGCGTTTTCTCAGCGAGAGAAGGCCAAAATTAACACTTCATGCAGAACTCCTGTATTTTGATGTAAACTCACTGAAATCAAGCTGTAACTTCAAGTTTATGCATCTTTCTATGCTTTCAGGTTGAAACTTGACTGAAAACTCACTTTGAACAAAAGTTATGGCATTTTTGTATCACAGGTCACAAATAGTGTTTTCTCAGCGAGAGAAGGCCAAAATGAACACTTCATGCAGAACTCCTGTATTTTGATGAAAACTCACTGAAATCAAGCTGTAACTTCAAGTTTATGCATCTTTCTATGCTTTCAGGTTGAAACTTGACAGAAAACTCACTTTGAACAAAAGTTATGGCTGTTCTGTTTCGCAGGTCACAAATAGCGTTTTCTCAGCGAGAGAAGGCCAAAATTAACACTTCATGCAGAACTCCTGTATTTTGATGTAAACTCATTGAAATCAAGCTGTAACTTCAAGTTTATGCATCTTTCTATGCTTTCAGGTTGAAACTTGACTGAAAACTCACTTTGAACAAAAGTTATGGCATTTTTGTATCACAGGTCACAAATAGTGTTTTCTCAGCGAGAGAAGGCCAAAATGAACACTTCATGCAGAACTCCTGTATTTTGATGAAAACTCACTGAAATCAAGCTGTAACTTCAAGTTTATGCATCTTTCTATGCTTTCAGGTTGAAACTTGACTGAAAACTCACTTTGAACAAAAGTTATGGCTGTTCTGTGTCGCAGGTCACAAATAGCGTTTTCTCAGCGAAAGAAGGCCAAAATGAACACTTCATGCAGAACTCCTGTATTTTGATGAAAACTCACTGAAATCAAGCTGTAACTTCAAGTTTATGCATCTTTCTATGCTTTCAGGTTGAAACTTGACTGAAAACTCACTTTGAACAAAAGTTATGGCATTTTTGTATCACAGGTCACAAATGGTGTTTTCTCAGCGAGAGAAGGCCAAAATGAACACTTCATGCAAAACTCCTGTATTTTGATGAAAACTCACTGAAATCAAGCTGTAACTTCAAGTTTATGCATCTTTCTATGCTTTCAGGTTGAAACTTGACTGAAAACTCACTTTGAACAAAAGTTATGGCATTTTTGTATCACAGGTCACAAATAGTGTTTTCTCAGCGAGAGAAGGCCAAAATGAACACTTCATGCAGAACTCCTGTATTTTGATGAAAACTCACTGAAATCAAGCTGTAACTTCAAGTTTATGCATCTTTCTATGCTTTCAGGTTGAAACTTGAAAGAAAACTCACTTTGAACAAAAGTTATGGCTGTTCTGTTTCGCAGGTCACAAATAGCGTTTTCTCAGCGAGAGAAGGCCAAAATGAACACTTCATGCAGAACTCCTGTATTTTGATGAAAACTCACTGAAATCAAGCTGTAACTTCAAGTTTATGCATCTTTCTATGCTTTCAGGTTGAAACTTGACTGAAAACTCACTTTGAACAAAAGTTATGGCATTTTTGTATCACAGGTCACAAATAGTGTTTTCTCAGCGAGAGAAGGCCAAAATGAACACTTCATGCAGAACTCCTGTATTTTGATGAAAACTCACTGAAATTAAGCTGTACCTTCAAGTTTATGCATCTTTCTATGCTTTCAGGTTGAAACTTGACTGAAAACTCACTTTGAACAAAAGTTATGGCATTTTTGTATCACAGGTCACAAATAGTGTTTTCTCAGCGAGAGAAGGCCAAAATGAACACTTCATGCAGAACTCCTGTATTTTGATGAAAACTCACTGAAATCAAGCTGTAACTTCAAGTTTATGCATCTTTCTATGCTTTCAGGTTGAAACTTGACTGAAAACTCACTTTGAACAAAAGTTATGGCTGTTCTGTGTCGCAGGTCACAAATAGCGTTTTCTCAGCGAAAGAAGGCCAAAATGAACACTTCATGCAGAACTCCTGTATTTTGATGAAAACTCACTGAAATCAAGCTGTAACTTCAAGTTTATGCATCTTTCTATGCTTTCAGGTTGAAACTTGACTGAAAACTCACTTTGAACAAAAGTTATGGCATTTTTGTATCACAGGTCACAAATGGTGTTTTCTCAGCGAGAGAAGGCCAAAATGAACACTTCATGCAAAACTCCTGTATTTTGATGAAAACTCACTGAAATCAAGCTGTAACTTCAAGTTTATGCATCTTTCTATGCTTTCAGGTTGAAACTTGACTGAAAACTCACTTTGAACAAAAGTTATGGCATTTTTGTATCACAGGTCACAAATAGTGTTTTCTCAGCGAGAGAAAGCCAAAATGAACTCTTCATGCAGAACTCCTGTATTTTGATGAAAACTCACTGAAATCAAGCTGTAACTTCAAGTTTATGCATCTTTCTATGCTTTCAGGTTGAAACTTGACTGAAAACTCACTTTGAACAAAAGTTATGGCATTTTTGTATCACAGGTCACAAATGGTGTTTTCTCAGCGAGAGAAGGCCAAAATGAACACTTCATGCAAAACTCCTGTATTTTGATGAAAACTCACTGAAATCAAGCTGTAACTTCAAGTTTATGCATCTTTCTATGCTTTCAGGTTGAAACTTGACTGAAAACTCACTTTGAACAAAAGTTATGGCATTTTTGTATCACAGGTCACAAATAGTGTTTTCTCAGCGAGAGAAGGCCAAAATGAACACTTCATGCAGAACTCCTGTATTTTGATGAAAACTCACTGAAATCAAGCTGTAACTTCAAGTTTATGCATCTTTCTATGCTTTCAGGTTGAAACTTGACTGAAAACTCACTTTGAACAAAAGTTATGGCATTTTTGTATCACAGGTCACAAATAGTGTTTTCTCAGCGAGAGAAGGCCAAAATGAACACTTCATGCAGAACTCCTGTATTTTGATGAAAACTCACTGAAATTAAGCTGTAACTTCAAGTTTATGCATCTTTCTATGCTTTCAGGTTGAAACTTGACTGAAAACTCACTTTGAACAAAAGTTATGGCATTTTTGTATCACAGGTCACAAATAGTGTTTTCTCAGCGAGAGAAGGCCAAAATGAACACTTCATGCAGAACTCCTGTATTTTGATGAAAACTCCCTGAAATCAAGCTGTAACTTCAAGTTTATGCATCTTTCTATGCTTTCAGGTTGAAACTTGACTGAAAACTCACTTTGAACAAAAGTTATGGCTGTTCTGTGTCGCAGGTCACAAATAGCGTTTTCTCAGCGAAAGAAGGCCAAAATGAACACTTCATGCAGAACTCCTGTATTTTGATGAAAACTCACTGAAATCAAGCTGTAACTTCAAGTTTATGCATCTTTCTATGCTTTCAGGTTGAAACTTGACTGAAAACTCACTTTGAACAAAAGTTATGGCTGTTCTGTTTCGCAGGTCACAAATAGCGTTTTCTCAGCGAGAGAAGGCCAAAATGAACACTTCATGCAGAACTCCTGTATTTTGATGAAAACTCACTGAAATTAAGCTGTACCTTCAAGTTTATGCATCTTTCTATGCTTTCAGGTTGAAACTTGACTGAAAACTCACTTTGAACAAAAGTTATGGCATTTTTGTATCACAGGTCACAAATAGTGTTTTCTCAGCGAGAGAAGGCCAAAATGAACACTTCATGCAGAACTCCTGTATTTTGATGAAAACTCACTGAAATCAAGCTGTAACTTCAAGTTTATGCATCTTTCTATGCTTTCAGGTTGAAACTTACCTGAAAACTCACTTTGAACAAAAGTTATGGCTGTTCTGTGTAGCAGGTCACAAATAGCGTTTTCTCAGCGAAAGAAGGCCAAAATGAACACTTCATGCAGAACTCCTGTATTTTGATGAAAACTCACTGAAATCAAGCTGTAACTTCAAGTTTATGCATCTTTCTATGCTTTCAGGTTGAAACTTGATTGAAAACTCACTTTGAACAAAAGTTATGGCATTTTTGTATCACAGGTCACAAATGGTGTTTTCTCAGCGAGAGAAGGCCAAAATGAACACTTCATGCAAAACTCCTGTATTTTGATGAAAACTCACTGAAATCAAGCTGTAACTTCAAGTTTATGCATCTTTCTATGCTTTCAGGTTGAAACTTGACTGAAAACTCACTTTGAACAAAAGTTATGGCATTTTTGTATCACAGGTCACAAATAGTGTTTTCTCAGCGAGAGAAGGCCAAAATGAACACTTCATGCAGAACTCCTGTATTTTGATGAAATCTCACTGAAATCAAGCTGTAACTTCAAGTTTATGCATCTTTCTATGCTTTCAGGTTGAAACTTGAAAGAAAACTCACTTTGAACAAAAGTTATGGCTGTTCTGTTTCGCAGGTCACAAATAGCGTTTTCTCAGCGAGAGAAGGCCAAAATGAACACTTCAATCAGAACTCCTGTATTTTGATGAAAACTCACTGAAATCAAGCTGTAACTTCAAGTTTATGCATCTTTCTATGCTTTCAGGTTGAAACTTGACTGAAAACTCACTTTGAACAAAAGTTATGGCATTTTTGTATCACAGGTCACAAATAGTGTTTTCTCAGCGAGAGAAGGCCAAAATGAACACTTCATGCAGAACTCCTGTATTTTGATGAAATCTCACTGAAATCAAGCTGTAACTTCAAGTTTATGCATCTTTCTATGCTTTCAGGTTGAAACTTGAAAGAAAACTCACTTTGAACAAAAGTTATGGCTGTTCTGTTTCGCAGGTCACAAATAGCGTTTTCTCAGCGAGAGAAGGCCAAAATGAACACTTCATGCAGAACTCCTGTATTTTGATGAAAACTCACTGAAATCAAGCTGTAACTTCAAGTTTATGCATCTTTCTATGCTTTCAGGTTGAAACTTGACTGAAAACTCACTTTGAACAAAAGTTATGGCATTTTTGTATCACAGGTCACAAATAGTGTTTTCTCAGCGAGAGAAGGCCAAAATGAACACTTCATGCAGAACTCCTGTATTTTGATGAAAACTCACTGAAATTAAGCTGTACCTTCAAGTTTATGCATCTTTCTATGCTTTCAGGTTGAAACTTGACTGAAAACTCACTTTGAACAAAAGTTATGGCATTTTTGTATCACAGGTCACAAATAGTGTTTTCTCAGCGAGAGAAGGCCAAAATGAACACTTCATGCAGAACTCCTGTATTTTGATGAAAACTCACTGAAATCAAGCTGTAACTTCAAGTTTATGCATCTTTCTATGCTTTCAGGTTGAAACTTGACTGAAAACTCACTTTGAACAAAAGTTATGGCTGTTCTGTGTCGCAGGTCACAAATAGCGTTTTCTCAGCGAAAGAAGGCCAAAATGAACACTTCATGCAGAACTCCTGTATTTTGATGAAAACTCACTGAAATCAAGCTGTAACTTCAAGTTTATGCATCTTTCTATGCTTTCAGGTTGAAACTTGACTGAAAACTCACTTTGAACAAAAGTTATGGCATTTTTGTATCACAGGTCACAAATGGTGTTTTCTCAGCGAGAGAAGGCCAAAATGAACACTTCATGCAAAACTCCTGTATTTTGATGAAAACTCACTGAAATCAAGCTGTAACTTCAAGTTTATGCATCTTTCTATGCTTTCAGAATGAAACTTGACTGAAAACTCACTTTGAACAAAAGTTATGGCATTTTTGTATCACAGGTCACAAATAGTGTTTTCTCAGCGAGAGAAAGCCAAAATGAACTCTTCATGCAGAACTCCTGTATTTTGATGAAAACTCACTGAAATCAAGCTGTAACTTCAAGTTTATGCATCTTTCTATGCTTTCAGGTTGAAACTTGACTGAAAACTCACTTTGAACAAAAGTTATGGCATTTTTGTATCACAGGTCACAAATGGTGTTTTCTCAGCGAGAGAAGGCCAAAATGAACACTTCATGCAAAACTCCTGTATTTTGATGAAAACTCACTGAAATCAAGCTGTAACTTCAAGTTTATGCATCTTTCTATGCTTTCAGGTTGAAACTTGACTGAAAACTCACTTTTAACAAAAGTTATGGCATTTTTGTATCACAGGTCACAAATAGTGTTTTCTCAGCGAGAGAAGGCCAAAATGAACACTTCATGCAGAACTCCTGTATTTTGATGAAAACTCACTGAAATCAAGCTGTAACTTCAAGTTTATGCATCTTTCTATGCTTTCAGGTTGAAACTTGACTGAAAACTCACTTTGAACAAAAGTTATGGCATTTTTGTATCACAGGTCACAAATAGTGTTTTCTCAGCGAGAGAAGGCCAAAATGAACACTTCATGCAGAACTCCTGTATTTTGATGAAAACTCACTGAAATTAAGCTGTAACTTCAAGTTTATGCATCTTTCTATGCTTTCAGGTTGAAACTTGACTGAAAACTCACTTTGAACAAAAGTTATGGCATTTTTGTATCACAGGTCACAAATAGTGTTTTCTCAGCGAGAGAAGGCCAAAATGAACACTTCATGCAGAACTCCTGTATTTTGATGAAAACTCACTGCAATCAAGCTGTAACTTCAAGTTTATGCATCTTTCTATGCTTTCAGGTTGAAACTTGACTGAAAACTCACTTTGAACAAAAGTTATGGCTGTTCTGTGTCGCAGGTCACAAATAGCGTTTTCTCAGCGAGAGAAGGCCAAAATGAACACTTCATGCAGAACTCCTGTATTTTGATGAAAACTCACTGAAATCAAGCTGTAACTTCAAGTTTATGCATCTTTCTATGCTTTCAGGTTGAAACTTGACTGAAAACTCACTTTGAACAAAAGTTATGGCATTTTTGTATCACAGGTCACAAATAGTGTTTTCTCAGCGAGAGAAGGCCAAAATGAACACTTCATGCAGAACTCCTGTATTTTGATGAAATCTCACTGAAATCAAGCTGTAACTTCAAGTTTATGCATCTTTCTATGCTTTCAGGTTGAAACTTGAAAGAAAACTCACTTTGAACAAAAGTTATGGCTGTTCTGTTTCGCAGGTCACAAATAGCGTTTTCTCAGCGAGAGAAGGCCAAAATGAACACTTCATGCAGAACTCCTGTATTTTGATGAAAACTCACTGAAATCAAGCTGTAACTTCAAGTTTATGCATCTTTCTATGCTTTCAGGTTGAAACTTGACTGAAAACTCACTTTGAACAAAAGTTATGGCTGTTCTGTGTCGCAGGTCACAAATAGCGTTTTCTCAGCGAAAGAAGGCCAAAATGAACACTTCATGCAGAACTCCTGTATTTTGATGAAAACTCACTGAAATCAAGCTGTAACTTCAAGTTTATGCATCTTTCTATGCTTTCAGGTTGAAACTTGACTGAAAACTCACTTTGAACAAAAGTTATGGCATTTTTGTATCACAGGTCACAAATGGTGTTTTCTCAGCGAGAGAAGGCCAAAATGAACACTTCATGCAAAACTCCTGTATTTTGATGAAAACTCACTGAAATCAAGCTGTAACTTCAAGTTTATGCATCTTTCTATGCTTTCAGGTTGAAACTTGACTGAAAACTCACTTTGAACAAAAGTTATGGCATTTTTGTATCACAGGTCACAAATAGTGTTTTCTCAGCGAGAGAAAGCCAAAATGAACTCTTCATGCAGAACTCCTGTATTTTGATGAAAACTCACTGAAATCAAGCTGTAACTTCAAGTTTATGCATCTTTCTATGCTTTCAGGTTGAAACTTGACTGAAAACTCACTTTGAACAAAAGTTATGGCATTTTTGTATCACAGGTCACAAATGGTGTTTTCTCAGCGAGAGAAGGCCAAAATGAACACTTCATGCAAAACTCCTGTATTTTGATGAAAACTCACTGAAATCAAGCTGTAACTTCAAGTTTATGCATCTTTCTATGCTTTCAGGTTGAAACTTGACTGAAAACTCACTTTGAACAAAAGTTATGGCATTTTTGTATCACAGGTCACAAATAGTGTTTTCTCAGCGAGAGAAGGCCAAAATGAACACTTCATGCAGAACTCCTGTATTTTGATGAAAACTCACTGAAATCAAGCTGTAACTTCAAGTTTATGCATCTTTCTATGCTTTCAGGTTGAAACTTGACTGAAAACTCACTTTGAACAAAAGTTATGGCATTTTTGTATCACAGGTCACAAATAGTGTTTTCTCAGCGAGAGAAGGCCAAAATGAACACTTCATGCAGAACTCCTGTATTTTGATGAAAACTCACTGAAATTAAGCTGTAACTTCAAGTTTATGCATCTTTCTATGCTTTCAGGTTGAAACTTGACTGAAAACTCACTTTGAACAAAAGTTATGGCATTTTTGTATCACAGGTCACAAATAGTGTTTTCTCAGCGAGAGAAGGCCAAAATGAACACTTCATGCAGAACTCCTGTATTTTGATGAAAACTCACTGCAATCAAGCTGTAACTTCAAGTTTATGCATCTTTCTATGCTTTCAGGTTGAAACTTGACTGAAAACTCACTTTGAACAAAAGTTATGGCTGTTCTGTGTCGCAGGTCACAAATAGCGTTTTCTCAGCGAGAGAAGGCCAAAATGAACACTTCATGCAGAACTCCTGTATTTTGATGAAAACTCACTGAAATCAAGCTGTAACTTCAAGTTTATGCATCTTTCTATGCTTTCAGGTTGAAACTTGACTGAAAACTCACTTTGAACAAAAGTTATGGCATTTTTGTATCACAGGTCACAAATAGTGTTTTCTCAGCGAGAGAAGGCCAAAATGAACACTTCATGCAGAACTCCTGTATTTTGATGAAATCTCACTGAAATCAAGCTGTAACTTCAAGTTTATGCATCTTTCTATGCTTTCAGGTTGAAACTTGAAAGAAAACTCACTTTGAACAAAAGTTATGGCTGTTCTGTTTCGCAGGTCACAAATAGCGTTTTCTCAGCGAGAGAAGGCCAAAATGAACACTTCATGCAGAACTCCTGTATTTTGATGAAAACTCACTGAAATCAAGCTGTAACTTCAAGTTTATGCATCTTTCTATGCTTTCAGGTTGAAACTTGACTGAAAACTCACTTTGAACAAAAGTTATGGCATTTTTGTATCACAGGTCACAAATGGTGTTTTCTCAGCGAGAGAAGGCCAAAATGAACACTTCATGCAAAACTCCTGTATTTTGATGAAAACTCACTGAAATCAAGCTGTAACTTCAAGTTTATGCATCTTTCTATGCTTTCAGGTTGAAACTTGACTGAAAACTCACTTTGAACAAAAGTTATGGCATTTTTGTATCACAGGTCACAAATAGTGTTTTCTCAGCGAGAGAAGGCCAAAATGAACACTTCATGCAGAACTCCTGTATTTTGATGAAAACTCACTGAAATCAAGCTGTAACTTCAAGTTTATGCATCTTTCTATGCTTTCAGGTTGAAACTTGACTGAAAACTCACTTTGAACAAAAGTTATGGCATTTTTGTATCACAGGTCACAAATAGTGTTTTCTCAGCGAGAGAAGGCCAAAATGAACACTTCATGCAGAACTCCTGTATTTTGATGAAAACTCACTGAACTTAAGCTGTAACTTCAAGTTTATGCATCTTTCTATGCTTTCAGGTTGAAACTTGAAAGAAAACTCACTTTGAACAAAAGTTATGGCTGTTCTGTTTCGCAGGTCACAAATAGCGTTTTCTCAGCGAGAGAAGGCCAAAATGAACACTTCATGCAGAACTCCTGTATTTTGATGAAAACTCACTGAAATCAAGCTGTAACTTCAAGTTTATGCATCTTTCTATGCTTTCAGGTTGAAACTTGACTGAAAACTCACTTTGAACAAAAGTTATGGCATTTTTGTATCACAGGTCACAAATGGTGTTTTCTCAGCGAGAGAAGGCCAAAATGAACACTTCATGCAAAACTCCTGTATTTTGATGAAAACTCACTGAAATCAAGCTGTAACTTCAAGTTTATGCATCTTTCTATGCTTTCAGGTTGAAACTTGACTGAAAACTCACTTTGAACAAAAGTTATGGCATTTTTGTATCACAGGTCACAAATAGTGTTTTCTCAGCGAGAGAAGGCCAAAATGAACACTTCATGCAGAACTCCTGTATTTTGATGAAAACTCACTGAAATCAAGCTGTAACTTCAAGTTTATGCATCTTTCTATGCTTTCAGGTTGAAACTTGACTGAAAACTCACTTTGAACAAAAGTTATGGCATTTTTGTATCACAGGTCACAAATAGTGTTTTCTCAGCGAGAGAAGGCCAAAATGAACACTTCATGCAGAACTCCTGTATTTTGATGAAAACTCACTGAACTTAAGCTGTACCTTCAAGTTTATGCATCTTTCTATGCTTTCAGGTTGAAACTTGACTGAAAACTCACTTTGAACAAAAGTTATGGCATTTTTGTATCACAGGTCACAAATAGTGTTTTCTCAGCGAGAGAAGGCCAAAATGAACACTTCATGCAGAACTCCTGTATTTTGATGAAAACTCACTGAAATCAAGCTGTAACTTCAAGTTTATGCATCTTTCTATGCTTTCAGGTTGAAACTTGACTGAAAACTCACTTTGAACAAAAGTTATGGCTGTTCTGTGTCGCAGGTCACAAATAGCGTTTTCTCAGCGAAAGAAGGCCAAAATGAACACTTCATGCAGAACTCCTGTATTTTGATGAAAACTCACTGAAATCAAGCTGTAACTTCAAGTTTATGCATCTTTCTATGCTTTCAGGTTGAAACTTGACTGAAAACTCACTTTGAACAAAAGTTATGGCATTTTTGTATCACAGGTCACAAATGGTGTTTTCTCAGCGAGAGAAGGCCAAAATGAACACTTCATGCAAAACTCCTGTATTTTGATGAAAACTCACTGAAATCAAGCTGTAACTTCAAGTTTATGCATCTTTCTATGCTTTCAGGTTGAAACTTGACTGAAAACTCACTTTGAACAAAAGTTATGGCATTTTTGTATCACAGGTCACAAATAGTGTTTTCTCAGCGAGAGAAGGCCAAAATGAACACTTCATGCAGAACTCCTGTATTTTGATGAAAACTCACTGAAATCAAGCTGTAACTTCAAGTTTATGCATCTTTCTATGCTTTCAGGTTGAAACTTGAAAGAAAACTCACTTTGAACAAAAGTTATGGCTGTTCTGTTTCGCAGGTCACAAATAGCGTTTTCTCAGCGAGAGAAGGCCAAAATGAACACTTCATGCAGAACTCCTGTATTTTGATGAAAACTCACTGAAATCAAGCTGTAACTTCAAGTTTATGCATCTTTCTATGCTTTCAGGTTGAAACTTGACTGAAAACTCACTTTGAACAAAAGTTATGGCATTTTTGTATCACAGGTCACAAATAGTGTTTTCTCAGCGAGAGAAGGCCAAAATGAACACTTCATGCAGAACTCCTGTATTTTGATGAAAACTCACTGAAATTAAGCTGTACCTTCAAGTTTATGCATCTTTCTATGCTTTCAGGTTGAAACTTGACTGAAAACTCACTTTGAACAAAAGTTATGGCATTTTTGTATCACAGGTCACAAATAGTGTTTTCTCAGCGAGAGAAGGCCAAAATGAACACTTCATGCAGAACTCCTGTATTTTGATGAAAACTCACTGAAATCAAGCTGTAACTTCAAGTTTATGCATCTTTCTATGCTTTCAGGTTGAAACTTGACTGAAAACTCACTTTGAACAAAAGTTATGGCTGTTCTGTGTCGCAGGTCACAAATAGCGTTTTCTCAGCGAAAGAAGGCCAAAATGAACACTTCATGCAGAACTCCTGTATTTTGATGAAAACTCACTGAAATCAAGCTGTAACTTCAAGTTTATGCATCTTTCTATGCTTTCAGGTTGAAACTTGACTGAAAACTCACTTTGAACAAAAGTTATGGCATTTTTGTATCACAGGTCACAAATGGTGTTTTCTCAGCGAGAGAAGGCCAAAATGAACACTTCATGCAAAACTCCTGTATTTTGATGAAAACTCACTGAAATCAAGCTGTAACTTCAAGTTTATGCATCTTTCTATGCTTTCAGGTTGAAACTTGACTGAAAACTCACTTTGAACAAAAGTTATGGCATTTTTGTATCACAGGTCACAAATAGTGTTTTCTCAGCGAGAGAAAGCCAAAATGAACTCTTCATGCAGAACTCCTGTATTTTGATGAAAACTCACTGAAATCAAGCTGTAACTTCAAGTTTATGCATCTTTCTATGCTTTCAGGTTGAAACTTGACTGAAAACTCACTTTGAACAAAAGTTATGGCATTTTTGTATCACAGGTCACAAATGGTGTTTTCTCAGCGAGAGAAGGCCAAAATGAACACTTCATGCAAAACTCCTGTATTTTGATGAAAACTCACTGAAATCAAGCTGTAACTTCAAGTTTATGCATCTTTCTATGCTTTCAGGTTGAAACTTGACTGAAAACTCACTTTGAACAAAAGTTATGGCATTTTTGTATCACAGGTCACAAATAGTGTTTTCTCAGCGAGAGAAGGCCAAAATGAACACTTCATGCAGAACTCCTGTATTTTGATGAAAACTCACTGAAATCAAGCTGTAACTTCAAGTTTATGCATCTTTCTATGCTTTCAGGTTGAAACTTGACTGAAAACTCACTTTGAACAAAAGTTATGGCATTTTTGTATCACAGGTCACAAATAGTGTTTTCTCAGCGAGAGAAGGCCAAAATGAACACTTCATGCAGAACTCCTGTATTTTGATGAAAACTCACTGAAATTAAGCTGTAACTTCAAGTTTATGCATCTTTCTATGCTTTCAGGTTGAAACTTGACTGAAAACTCACTTTGAACAAAAGTTATGGCATTTTTGTATCACAGGTCACAAATAGTGTTTTCTCAGCGAGAGAAGGCCAAAATGAACACTTCATGCAGAACTCCTGTATTTTGATGAAAACTCCCTGAAATCAAGCTGTAACTTCAAGTTTATGCATCTTTCTATGCTTTCAGGTTGAAACTTGACTGAAAACTCACTTTGAACAAAAGTTATGGCTGTTCTGTGTCGCAGGTCACAAATAGCGTTTTCTCAGCGAAAGAAGGCCAAAATGATCACTTCATGCAGAACTCCTGTATTTTGATGAAAACTCACTGAAATCAAGCTGTAACTTCAAGTTTATGCATCTTTCTATGCTTTCAGGTTGAAACTTGACTGAAAACTCACTTTGAACAAAAGTTATGGCTGTTCTGTTTCGCAGGTCACAAATAGCGTTTTCTCAGCGAGAGAAGGCCAAAATGAACACTTCATGCAGAACTCCTGTATTTTGATGAAAACTCACTGAAATTAAGCTGTACCTTCAAGTTTATGCATCTTTCTATGCTTTCAGGTTTAAACTTGACTGAAAACTCACTTTGAACAAAAGTTATGGCATTTTTGTATCACAGGTCACAAATAGTGTTTTCTCAGCGAGAGAAGGCCAAAATGAACACTTCATGCAGAACTCCTGTATTTTGATGAAAACTCACTGAAATCAAGCTGTAACTTCAAGTTTATGCATCTTTCTATGCTTTCAGGTTGAAACTTACCTGAAAACTCACTTTGAACAAAAGTTATGGCTGTTCTGTGTAGCAGGTCACAAATAGCGTTTTCTCAGCGAAAGAAGGCCAAAATGAACACTTCATGCAGAACTCCTGTATTTTGATGAAAACTCACTGAAATCAAGCTGTAACTTCAAGTTTATGCATCTTTCTATGCTTTCAGGTTGAAACTTGACTGAAAACTCACTTTGAACAAAAGTTATGGCATTTTTGTATCACAAGTCACAAATGGTGTTTTCTCAGCGAGAGAAGTCCAAAATGAACACTTCATGCAAAACTCCTGTATTTTGATGAAAACTCACTGAAATCAAGCTGTAACTTCAAGTTTATGCATCTTTCTATGCTTTCAGGTTGAAACTTGACTGAAAACTCACTTTGAACAAAAGTTATGGCATTTTTGTATCACAGGTCACAAATAGTGTTTTCTCAGCGAGAGAAGGCCAAAATGAACACTTCATGCAGAACTCCTGTATTTTGATGAAATCTCACTGAAATCAAGCTGTAACTTCAAGTTTATGCATCTTTCTATGCTTTCAGGTTGAAACTTGAAAGAAAACTCACTTTGAACAAAAGTTATGGCTGTTCTGTTTCGCAGGTCACAAATAGCGTTTTCTCAGCGAGAGAAGGCCAAAATGAACACTTCAATCAGAACTCCTGTATTTTGATGAAAACTCACTGAAATCAAGCTGTAACTTCAAGTTTATGCATCTTTCTATGCTTTCAGGTTGAAACTTGACTGAAAACTCACTTTGAACAAAAGTTATGGCATTTTTGTATCACAGGTCACAAATAGTGTTTTCTCAGCGAGAGAAGGCCAAAATGAACACTTCATGCAGAACTCCTGTATTTTGATGAAATCTCACTGAAATCAAGCTGTAACTTCAAGTTTATGCATCTTTCTATGCTTTCAGGTTGAAACTTGAAAGAAAACTCACTTTGAACAAAAGTTATGGCTGTTCTGTTTCGCAGGTCACAAATAGCGTTTTCTCAGCGAGAGAAGGCCAAAATGAACACTTCATGCAGAACTCCTGTATTTTGATGAAAACTCACTGAAATCAAGCTGTAACTTCAAGTTTATGCATCTTTCTATGCTTTCAGGTTGAAACTTGACTGAAAACTCACTTTGAACAAAAGTTATGGCATTTTTGTATCACAGGTCACAAATAGTGTTTTCTCAGCGAGAGAAGGCCAAAATGAACACTTCATGCAGAACTCCTGTATTTTGATGAAAACTCACTGAAATTAAGCTGTACCTTCAAGTTTATGCATCTTTCTATGCTTTCAGGTTGAAACTTGACTGAAAACTCACTTTGAACAAAAGTTATGGCATTTTTGTATCACAGGTCACAAATAGTGTTTTCTCAGCGAGAGAAGGCCAAAATGAACACTTCATGCAGAACTCCTGTATTTTGATGAAAACTCACTGAAATCAAGCTGTAACTTCAAGTTTATGCATCTTTCTATGCTTTCAGGTTGAAACTTGACTGAAAACTCACTTTGAACAAAAGTTATGGCTGTTCTGTGTCGCAGGTCACAAATAGCGTTTTCTCAGCGAAAGAAGGCCAAAATGAACACTTCATGCAGAACTCCTGTATTTTGATGAAAACTCACTGAAATCAAGCTGTAACTTCAAGTTTATGCATCTTTCTATGCTTTCAGGTTGAAACTTGACTGAAAACTCACTTTGAACAAAAGTTATGGCATTTTTGTATCACAGGTCACAAATGGTGTTTTCTCAGTGAGAGAAGGCCAAAATGAACACTTCATGCAAAACTCCTGTATTTTGATGAAAACTCACTGAAATCAAGCTGTAACTTCAAGTTTATGCATCTTTCTATGCTTTCAGGTTGAAACTTGACTGAAAACTCACTTTGAACAAAAGTTATGGCATTTTTGTATCACAGGTCACAAATAGTGTTTTCTCAGCGAGAGAAAGCCAAAATGAACTCTTCATGCAGAACTCCTGTATTTTGATGAAAACTCACTGAAATCAAGCTGTAACTTCAAGTTTATGCATCTTTCTATGCTTTCAGGTTGAAACTTGACTGAAAACTCACTTTGAACAAAAGTTATGGCATTTTTGTATCACAGGTCACAAATGGTGTTTTCTCAGCGAGAGAAGGCCAAAATGAACACTTCATGCAAAACTCCTATATTTTGATGAAAACTCACTGAAATCAAGCTGTAACTTCAAGTTTATGCATCTTTCTATGCTTTCAGGTTGAAACTTGACTGAAAACTCACTTTGAACAAAAGTTATGGCATTTTTGTATCACAGGTCACAAATAGTGTTTTCTCAGCGAGAGAAGGCCAAAATGAACACTTCATGCAGAACTCCTGTATTTTGATGAAAACTCACTGAAATCAAGCTGTAACTTCAAGTTTATGCATCTTTCTATGCTTTCAGGTTGAAACTTGACTGAAAACTCACTTTGAACAAAAGTTATGGCATTTTTGTATCACAGGTCACAAATAGTGTTTTCTCAGCGAGAGAAGGCCAAAATGAACACTTCATGCAGAACTCCTGTATTTTGATGAAAACTCACTGAAATTAAGCTGTAACTTCAAGTTTATGCATCTTTCTATGCTTTCAGGTTGAAACTTGACTGAAAACTCACTTTGAACAAAAGTTATGGCATTTTTGTATCACAGGTCACAAATAGTGTTTTCTCAGCGAGAGAAGGCCAAAATGAACACTTCATGCAGAACTCCTGTATTTTGATGAAAACTCACTGAAATCAAGCTGTAACTTCAAGTTTATGCATCTTTCTATGCTTTCAGGTTGAAACTTGACTGAAAACTCACTTTGAACAAAAGTTATGGCTGTTCTGTGTCGCAGGTCACAAATAGCGTTTTCTCAGCGAAAGAAGGCCAAAATGAACACTTCATGCAGAACTCCTGTATTTTGATGAAAACTCACTGAAATCAAGCTGTAACTTCAAGTTTATGCATCTTTCTATGCTTTCAGGTTGAAACTTGACTGAAAACTCACTTTGAACAAAAGTTATGGCTGTTCTGTTTCGCAGGTCACAAATAGCGTTTTCTCAGCAAGAGAAGGCCAAAATGAACACTTCATGCAGAACTCCTGTATTTTGATGAAAACTCACTGAAATCAAGCTGTAACTTCAAGTTTATGCATCTTTCTATGCTTTCAGGTTGAAACTTGACTGAAAACTCACTTTGAACAAAAGTTATGGCATTTTTGTATCACAGGTCACAAATAGTGTTTTCTCAGCGAGAGAAGGCCAAAATGAACACTTCATGCAGAACTCCTGTATTTTGATGAAAACTCACTGAAATCAAGCTGTAACTTCAAGTTTATGCATCTTTCTATGCTTTCAGGTTGAAACTTGAAAGAAAACTCACTTTGAACAAAAGTTATGGCTGTTCTGTTTCGCAGGTCACAAATAGCGTTTTCTCAGCGAGAGAAGGCCAAAATGAACACTTCATGCAGAACTCCTGTATTTTGATGAAAACTCACTGAAATCAAGCTGTAACTTCAAGTTTATGCATCTTTCTATGCTTTCAGGTTGAAACTTGACTGAAAACTCACTTTGAACAAAAGTTATGGCATTTTTGTATCACAGGTCACAAATAGTGTTTTCTCAGCGAGAGAAGGCCAAAATGAACACTTCATGCAGAACTCCTGTATTTTGATGAAAACTCACTGAAATTAAGCTGTACCTTCAAGTTTATGCATCTTTCTATGCTTTCAGGTTGAAACTTGACTGAAAACTCACTTTGAACAAAAGTTATGGCATTTTTGTATCACAGGTCACAAATAGTGTTTTCTCAGCGAGAGAAGGCCAAAATGAACACTTCATGCAGAACTCCTGTATTTTGATGAAAACTCACTGAAATCAAGCTGTAACTTCAAGTTTATGCATCTTTCTATGCTTTCAGGTTGAAACTTGAAAGAAAACTCACTTTGAACAAAAGTTATGGCTGTTCTGTTTCGCAGGTCACAAATAGCGTTTTCTCAGCGAGAGAAGGCCAAAATGAACACTTCATGCAGAACTCCTGTATTTTGATGAAAACTCACTGAAATCAAGCTGTAACTTCAAGTTTATGCATCTTTCTATGCTTTCAGGTTGAAACTTGACTGAAAACTCACTTTGAACAAAAGTTATGGCATTTTTGTATCACAGGTCACAAATAGTGTTTTCTCAGCGAGAGAAGGCCAAAATGAACACTTCATGCAGAACTCCTGTATTTTGATGAAAACTCACTGAAATTAAGCTGTACCTTCAAGTTTATGCATCTTTCTATGCTTTCAGGTTGAAACTTGACTGAAAACTCACTTTGAAAAAAAGTTATGGCATTTTTGTATCACAGGTCACAAATAGTGTTTTCTCAGCGAGAGAAGGCCAAAATGAACACTTCATGCAGAACTCCTGTATTTTGATGAAAACTCACTGAAATCAAGCTGTAACTTCAAGTTTATGCATCTTTCTATGCTTTCAGGTTGAAACTTACCTGAAAACTCACTTTGAACAAAAGTTATGGCTGTTCTGTGTAGCAGGTCACAAATAGCGTTTTCTCAGCGAAAGAAGGCCAAAATGAACACTTCATGCAGAACTCCTGTATTTTGATGAAAACTCACTGAAATCAAGCTGTAACTTCAAGTTTATGCATCTTTCTATGCTTTCAGGTTGAAACTTGACTGAAAACTCACTTTGAACAAAAGTTATGGCATTTTTGTATCACAGGTCACAAATAGTGTTTTCTCAGCGAGAGAAGGCCAAAATGAACACTTCATGCAGAACTCCTGTATTTTGATGAAAACTCACTGAAATCAAGCTGTAACTTCAAGTTTATGCATCTTTCTATGCTTTCAGGTTGAAACTTGACTGAAAACTCACTTTGAACAAAAGTTATGGCTGTTCTGTGTCGCAGGTCACAAATAGCGTTTTCTCAGCGAAAGAAGGCCAAAATGAACACTTCATGCAGAACTCCTGTATTTTGATGAAAACTCACTGAAATCAAGCTGTAACTTCAAGTTTATGCATCTTTCTATGCTTTCAGGTTGAAACTTGACTGAAAACTCACTTTGAACAAAAGTTATGGCTGTTCTGTTTCGCAGGTCACAAATAGCGTTTTCTCAGCGAGAGAAGGCCAAAATGAACACTTCATGCAGAACTCCTGTATTTTGATGAAAACTCACTGAAATCAAGCTGTAACTTCAAGTTTATGCATCTTTCTATGCTTTCAGGTTGAAACTTGACTGAAAACTCACTTTGAACAAAAGTTATGGCTGTTCTGTGTCGCAGGTCACAAATAGCGTTTTCTCAGCGAAAGAAGGCCAAAATGAACACTTCATGCAGAACTCCTGTATTTTGATGAAAACTCACTGAAATCAAGCTGTAACTTCAAGTTTATGCATCTTTCTATGCTTTCAGGTTGAAACTTGACTGAAAACTCACTTTGAACAAAAGTTATGGCATTTTTGTATCACAGGTCACAAATAGTGTTTTCTCAGCGAGAGAAGGCCAAAATGAACACTTCATGCAGAACTCCTGTATTTTGATGAAAACTCACTGAAATTAAGCTGTACCTTCAAGTTTATGCATCTTTCTATGCTTTCAGGTTGAAACTTGACTGAAAACTCACTTTGAACAAAAGTTATGGCATTTTTGTATCACAGGTCACAAATAGTGTTTTCTCAGCGAGAGAAGGCCAAAATGAACACTTCATGCAGAACTCCTGTATTTTGATGAAAACTCACTGAAATCAAGCTGTAACTTCAAGTTTATGCATCTTTCTATGCTTTCAGGTTGAAACTTACCTGAAAACTCACTTTGAACAAAAGTTATGGCTGTTCTGTGTAGCAGGTCACAAATAGCGTTTTCTCAGCGAAAGAAGGCCAAAATGAACACTTCATGCAGAACTCCTGTATTTTGATGAAAACTCACTGAAATCAAGCTGTAACTTCAAGTTTATGCATCTTTCTATGCTTTCAGGTTGAAACTTGACTGAAAACTCACTTTGAACAAAAGTTATGGCATTTTTGTATCACAGGTCACAAATAGTGTTTTCTCAGCGAGAGAAGGCCAAAATGAACACTTCATGCAGAACTCCTGTATTTTGATGAAACTCACTGAAATCAAGCTGTAACTTCAAGTTTATGCATCTTTCTATGCTTTCAGGTTGAAACTTGACTGAAAACTCACTTTGAACAAAAGTTATGGCTGTTCTGTGTCGCAGGTCACAAATAGCGTTTTCTCAGCGAAAGAAGGCAAAATGAACACTTCATGCAGAACTCCTGTATTTTGATGAAAACTCACTGAAATCAAGCTGTAACTTCAAGTTTATGCATCTTTCTATGCTTTCAGGTTGAAACTTGACTGAAAACTCACTTTGAACAAAAGTTATGGCTGTTCTGTTTCGCAGGTCACAAATAGCGTTTTCTTCAGCGAGAGAAGGCCAAAATGAACACTTCATGCAGAACTCCTGTATTTTGATGAAAACTCACTGAAATCAAGCTGTAACTTCAAGTTTATGCATCTTCTATGCTTTCAGGTTGAAACTTGAAAGAAAACTCACTTTGAACAAAAGTTATGGCTGTTCTGTTTCGCAGGTCACAAATAGCGTTTTCTCAGCGAGAGAAGGCCAAAATGAACACTTCATGCAGAACTCCTGTATTTTGATGAAAACTCACTGAAATCAGCTGTAACTTCAAGTTATGCATCTTTCTATGCTTTCAGGTTGAAACTTGACTGAAAACTCACTTTGAACAAAAGTTATGGCATTTTGTATCACAGGTCACAAATAGTGTTTTCTCAGCGAGAGAAGGCCAAAATGAACACTTCATGCAGAACTCCTGTATTTTGATGAAAACTCACTGAAATTAAGCTGTACCTTCAAGTTTATGCATCTTTCTATGCTTTCAGGTTGAAACTTGACTGAAAACTCACTTTGAACAAAAGTTATGGCATTTTTGTATCACAGGTCACAAATAGTGTTTTCTCAGCGAGAGAAGGCCAAAATGAACACTTCATGCAGAACTCCTGTATTTTGATGAAAACTCACTGAAATCAAGCTGTAACTTCAAGTTTATGCATCTTTCTATGCTTTCAGGTTGAAACTTACCTGAAAACTCACGTTGAACAAAAGTTATGGCTGTTCTGTGTAGCAGGTCACAAATAGCGTTTTCTCAGCGAAGAAGGCCAAAATGAACACTTCATGCAGAACTCCTGTATTTTGATGAAAACTCACTGAAATTAAGCTGTACCTTCAAGTTTATGCATCTTTCTATGCTTTCAGGTTGAAACTTGACTGAAAACTCACTTTGAACAAAAGTTATGGCATTTTTGTATCACAGGTCACAAATAGTGTTTTCTCAGCGAGAGAAGGCCAAAATGAACACTTCATGCAGAACTCCTGTATTTGATGAAAACTCACTGAAATCAAGCTGTAACTTCAAGTTTATGCATCTTTCTATGCTTTCAGGTTGAAACTTGACTGAAAACTCACTTTGAACAAAAGTTATGGCTGTTCTGTGTCGCAGGTCACCAATAGCGTTTTCTCAGCGAAAGAAGGCCAAAATGAACACTTCATGCAGAACTCCTGTATTTTGATGAAAACTCACTGAAATCAAGCTGTAACTTCAAGTTTATGCATCTTTCTATGCTTTCAGGTTGAAACTTGACTGAAAACTCACTTTGAACAAAAGTTATGGCATTTTTGTATCACAGGTCACAAATAGTGTTTTCTCAGCGAGAGAAGGCCAAAATGAACACTTCATGCAAAACTCCTGTATTTTGATGAAAACTCACTGAAATCAAGCTGTAACTTCAAGTTTATGCATCTTTCTATGCTTTCAGGTTGAAACTTGACTGAAAACTCACTTTGAACAAAAGTTATGGCATTTTTGTATCACAGGTCACAAATAGTGTTTTCTCAGCGAGAGAAGGCCAAAATGAACACTTCATGCAGAACTCCTGTATTTTGATGAAAACTCACTGAAATCAAGCTGTAACTTCAAGTTTATGCATCTTTCTATGCTTTCAGGTTGAAACTTGACTGAAAACTCACTTTGAACAAAAGTTATGGCTGTTCTGTGTCGCAGGTCACAAATAGCGTTTTCTCAGCGAAAGAAGGCCAAAATGAACACTTCATGCAGAACTCCTGTATTTTGATGAAAACTCACTGAAATCAAGCTGTAACTTCAAGTTTATTCATCTTTCTATGCTTTCAGGTTGAAACTTGACTGAAAACTCACTTTGAAAAAAAGTTATGGCATTTTTGTATCACAGGTCACAAATAGTGTTTTCTCAGCGAGAGAAGGCCAAAATGAACACTTCATGCAGAACTCCTGTATTTTGATGAAATCTCACTGAAATCAAGCTGTAACTTCAAGTTTATGCATCTTTCTATGCTTTCAGGTTGAAACTTGAAAGAAAACTCACTTTGAACAAAAGTTATGGCTGTTCTGTTTCGCAGGTCACAAATAGCGTTTTCTCAGCGAGAGAAGGCCAAAATGAACACTTCATGCAGAACTCCTGTATTTTGATGAAAACTCACTGAAATCAAGCTGTAACTTCAAGTTTATGCATCTTTCTATGCTTTCAGGTTGAAACTTAACTGAAAACTCACTTTGAACAAAAGTTATGGCATTTTTGTATCACAGGTCACAAATAGTGTTTTCTCAGCGAGAGAAGGCCAAAATGAACACTTCATGCAGAACTCCTGTATTTTGATGAAAACTCACTGAAATCAAGCTGTAACTTCAAGTTTATGCATCTTTCTATGCTTTCAGGTTGAAACTTGACTGAAAACTCACTTTGAACAAAAGTTATGGCTGTTCTGTGTCGCAGGTCAAAAATAGCGTTTTCTCAGCGAAAGAAGGCCAAAATGAACACTTCATGCAGAACTCCTGTATTTTGATGAAAACTCACTGAAATCAAGCTGTAACTTCAAGTTTATGCATCTTTCTATGCTTTCCGGTTGAAACTTGACTGAAAACTCACTTTGAACAAAAGTTATGGCATTTTTGTATCACAGGCCACAAATGGTGTTTTCTCAGCGAGAGAAGGCCAAAATGAACACTTCATGCAAAACTCCTGTATTTTGATGAAAACTCACTGAAATCAAGCTGTAACTTCAAGTTTATGCATCTTTCTATGCTTTCAGGTTGAAACTTGACTGAAACTCACTTTGAACAAAAGTTATGGCATTTTTGTATCACAGGTCACAAATAGTGTTTTCTCAGCGAGACAAGGCCAAAATGAACACTTCATGCAGAACTCCTGTATTTTGATGAAAACTCACTGAAATCAAGCTGTAACTTCAAGTTTATGCATCTTTCTATGCTTTCAGGTTGAAACTTGACTGAAAACTCACTTTGAACAAAAGTTATGGCATTTTTGTATCACAGGTCACAAATGGTGTTTTCTCAGCGAGAGAAGGCCAAATAAACACTTCATGCAAAACTCCTGTATTTTGATGAAAACTCACTGAAATCAAGCTGTAACTTCAAGTTTATGCATCTTTCTATGCTTTCAGGTTGAAACTTGACTGAAAACTCACTTTGAACAAAAGTTATGGCATTTTTGTATCACAGGTCACAAATAGTGTTTTCTCAGCAAGAGAAGGCCAAAATGAACACTTCATGCAGAACTCCTGTTTTTTTGATGAAAACTCACTGAAATCAAGCTGTAACTTAGAGTTTATGCATCTTTCTATGCTTTCAGGTTGAAACTTGACTGAAAACTCACTTTGAACAAAAGTTATGGCTGTTCTGTTTCGCAGGTCACAAATAGCGTTTTCTCAGCGAGAGAAGGCCAAAATGAACACTTCATGCAAAACTCCTGTATTTTGATGAAAACTCACTGAAATCAAGCTGTAACTTCAAGTTTATGCATCTTTCTATGCTTTCAGGTTGAAACTTGACTGAAAACTCACTTTGAACAAAAGTTATGGCTGTTCTGTGTCGCAGGTCACAAATAGCGTTTTCTCAGCGAAAGAAGGCCAAAATGAACACTTCATGCAGAACTCCTGTATTTTGATGAAAACTCACTGAAATAAAGCTGTAACTTCAAGTTTATGCATCTTTCTATGCTTTCAGGTTGAAACTTGACAGAAAACTCACTTTGAACAAAAGTTATGGCTGTTCTGTTTCGCAGGTCACAAATAGCGTTTTCTCAGCGAGAGAAGGCCAAAATTAACACTTCATGAAGAACTCCTGTATTTTGATGTAAACTCATTGAAATCAAGCTGTAACTTCAAGTTTATGCATCTTTCTATGCTTTCAGGTTGAAACTTGACTGAAAACTCACTTTGAACAAAAGTTATGGCATTTTTGTATCACAGGTCACAAATAGTGTTTTCTCAGCGAGAGAAGGCCAAAATGAACACTTCATGCAGAACTCCTGTATTTTGATAAAAACTCACTGAAATCAAGCTGTAACTTCAAGTTTATGCATCTTTCTATGCTTTCAGGTTGAAACTTGACTGAAAACTCACTTTGAACAAAAGTTATGGCATTTTTGTATCACAGGTCACAAATAGTGTTTTCTCAGCGAGAGAACGCCAAAATGAACACTTCATGCAGAACTCCTGTATTTTGATGAAAACTCACTGAAATCAAGCTGTAACTTCAAGTTTATGCATCTTTCTATGCTTTCAGGTTGAAACTTGACTGAAAACTCACTTTGAACAAAAGTTATGCATTTTTGTATCACAGGTCACAATAGTGTTTTCTCAGCGAGAGAAGGCCAAAATGAACACTTTATGCAGAACTCCTATATTTTGATGAAAACTCACTGAAATCAAGCTGTAACTTCAAGTTTATGCATCTTTCTATGCTTTCAGGTTGAAACTTGACAGAAAACTCACTTTGAACAAAAGTTATGGCTGTTCTGTGTCGCAGGTCACAATAGCGTTTTCTCAGCGAGAGAAGGCCAAAATTAACACTTCATGCAGAACTCCTGTATTTTGATGTAAACTCACGGAAATCAAGCTGTAACTTCAAGTTTATGCATCTTTCTATGCTTTCAGGTTGAAACTTGACAGAAAACTCACTTTGAACAAAAGTTATGGCATTTTTGTATCACAGGTCACAAATAGTGTTTTCTCAGCGAGAGAAGGCCAAAATGAACACTTCATGCAGAACTCCTGTATTTTGATGAAAACTCACTGAAATCAAGCTGTAACTTCAAGTTTATGCATCTTTCTATGCTTTCAGGTTGAAACTTGACAGAAAACTCACTTTGAACAAAAGTTATGGCTGTTCTGTTTCGCAGGTCACAAATAGCGTTTTCTCAGCGAGAGAAGGCCAAAATTAACACTTCATGCAGAACTCCTGTATTTTGATGTAAACTCATTGAAATCAAGCTGTAACTTCAAGTTTATGCATCTTTCTATGCTTTCAGGTTGAAACTTGACTGAAAACTCACTTTGACAAAAGTTATGGCTGTTCTGTGTCGCAGGTCACAAATAGCGTTTTCTCAGCGAAAGAAGGCCAAAATGAACACTTCATGCAGAACTCCTGTATTTTGATGAAAACTCACTGAAATCAAGCTGTAACTTCAAGTTTATGCATCTTTCTATGCTTTCAGGTTGAAACTTGACTGAAAACTCACTTTGAACAAAAGTTATGGCATTTTTGTATCACAGGTCACAAATAGTGTTTTCTCAGCGAGAGAAGGCAAAAATGAACACTTCATGCAGAACTCCTGTATTTTGATGAAAACTCACTGAAATCAAGCTGTAACTTGAAGTTTATGCATCTTTCTATGCTTTCAGGTTGAAACTTGACTGAAAACTCACTTTGAACAAAAGTTATGGCATTTTTGTATCACAGGTCACAAATAGTGTTTTCTCAGCGAGAGAAGGCCAAAATGAACACTTTATGCAGAACTCCTATATTTTGATGAAACTCACTGAAATCAAGCTGTAACTTCAAGTTTATGCATCTTTCTATGCTTTCAGGTTGAAACTTGACAGAAAACTCACTTTGAACAAAAGTTATGGCTGTTCTGTGTCGCAGGTCACAAATAGCGTTTTCTCAGCGAGAGAAGGCCAAAATTAACACTTCATGCAGAACTCCTGTATTTTGATGTAAACTCACGGAAATCAAGCTGTAACTTCAAGTTTATGCATCTTTCTATGCTTTCAGGTTGAAACTTGACAGAAAACTCACTTTGAACAAAAGTTATGGCATTTTTGTATCACAGGTCACAAATAGTGTTTTCTCAGCGAGAGAAGGCCAAAATGAACACTTCATGCAGAACTCCTGTATTTTGATGAAAACTCACTGAAATCAAGCTGTAACTTCAAGTTTATGCATCTTTCTATGCTTTCAGGTTGAAACTTGACAGAAAACTCACTTTGAACAAAAGTTATGGCTGTTCTGTTTCGCAGGTCACAAATAGCGTTTTCTCAGCGAGAGAAGGCCAAAATTAACACTTCATGCAGAACTCCTGTATTTTGATGTAAACTCATTGAAATCAAGCTGTAACTTCAAGTTTATGCATCTTTCTATGCTTTCAGGTTGAAACTTGACTGAAAACTCACTTTGAACAAAAGTTATGGCATTTTTGTATCACAGGTCACAAATAGTGTTTTCTATGCGAGAGAAGGCCAAAATGAACACTTCATGCAGAACTCCTGTATTTTGATGAAAACTCACTGAAATCAAGCTGTAACTTCAAGTTTATGCATCTTTCTATGCTTTCAGGTTGAAACTTGACTGAAAACTCACTTTGAACAAAAGTTATGGCATTTTTGTATCACAGGTCACAAATAGTGTTTTCTCAGCGAGAGAAGGCCAAAATGAACACTTCATGCAGAACTCCTGTATTTTGATGAAAACTCAATGAAATCAAGCTGTAACTTCAAGTTTATGCATCTTTCTATGCTTTCAGGTTGAAACTTGACTGAAAACTCACTTTGAACAAAAGTTATGGCATTTTTGTATCACAGGTCACAAATAGTGTTTTCTCAGCGAGAGAAGGCCAAAATGAACACTTTATGCAGAACTCCTATATTTTGATGAAAACTCACTGAAATCAAGCTGTAACTTCAAGTTTATGCATCTTTCTATGCTTTCAGGTTGAAACTTGACAGAAAACTCACTTTGAACAAAAGTTATGGCTGTTCTGTGTCGCAGGTCACAAATAGCGTTTTCTCAGCGAGAGAAGGCCAAAATTAACACTTCATGCAGAACTCCTGTATTTTGATGTAAACTCACTGAAATCAAGCTGTAACTTCAAGTTTATGCATCTTTCTATGCTTTCAGGTTGAAACTTGACTGAAAACTCACTTTGAACAAAAGTTATGGCATTTTTGTATCACAGGTCACAAATAGTGTTTTCTCAGCGAGAGAAGGCCAAAATGAACACTTCATGCAGAACTCCTGTATTTTGATGAAAACTCACTGAAATCAAGCTGTAACTTCAAGTTTATGCATCTTTCTATGCTTTCAGGTTGAAACTTGACAGAAAACTCACTTTGAACAAAAGTTATGGCTGTTCTGTTTCGCAGGTCACAAATAGCGTTTTCTCAGCGAGAGAAGGCCAAAATGAACACTTCATGCAGAACTCCTGTATTTTGATGTAAACTCATTGAAATCAAGCTGTAACTTCAAGTTTATGCATCTTCTATGCTTTCAGGTTGAAACTTGACTGAAAACTCACTTTGAACAAAAGTTATGGCATTTTTGCATCACAGGTCACAAATAGTGTTTTCTCAGCGAGAGAAGGCCAAAATGAACACTTCATGCAGAACTCCTGTATTTTGATGAAAACTCACTGAAATCAAGCTGTAACTTCAAGTTTATGCATCTTTCTATGCTTTCAGGTTGAAACTTGACTGAAAACTCACTTTGAACAAAAGTTATGGCATTTTTGTATCACAGGTCACAAATAGTGTTTTCTCAGCGAGAGAAAGCCAAAATGAACTCTTCATGCAGAACTCCTGTATTTTGATGAAAACTCACTGAAATCAAGCTGTAACTTCAAGTTTATGCATCTTTCTATGCTTTCAGGTTGAAACTTGACTGAAAACTCACTTTGAACAAAAGTTATGGCATTTTTGTATCACAGGTCACAAATAGTGTTTTCTCAGCGAGAGAAGGCCAAAATGAACACTTCATGCAGAACTCCTGTATTTTGATGAAAACTCACTGAAATCAAGCTGTAACTTCAAGTTTATGCATCTTTCTATGCTTTCAGGTTGAAACTGAAAGAAAACTCACTTTGAACAAAAGTTATGGCTGTTCTGTTTCGCAGGTCACAAATAGCGTTTTCTCAGCGAGAGAAGGCCAAAATGAACACTTCATGCAAAACTCCTGTATTTTGATGAAAACTCACTGAAATCAAGCTGTAACTTCAAGTTTATGCATCTTTCTATGCTTTCAGGTTGAAACTTGACTGAAAACTCACTTTAACAAAAGTTATGGCATTTTTGTATCACAGGTCACAAATAGTGTTTCTCAGCGAGAGAAGGCCAAAATGAACACTTCATGCAGAACTCCTGTATTTTGATGAAAACTCACTGAAATTAAGCTGTACCTTCAAGTTTATGCATCTTTCTATGCTTTCAGGTTGAAACTTGACTGAAAACTCACTTTGAACAAAAGTTATGGCATTTTTGTATCACAGGTCACAAATAGTGTTTTCTCAGCGAGAGAAGGCCAAAATGAACACTTCATGCAGAACTCCTGTATTTTGATGAAACTCACTGAAATCAAGCTGTAACTTCAAGTTTATGCATCTTTCTATGCTTTCAGGTTGAAACTTGACTGAAAACTCACTTTGAACAAAAGTTATGGCTG
>NW_028234216.1:0-79433 GCF_037954235.1 Aulostomus chinensis
AAGTGAGTTTTCAGTCAAGTTTCAACCTGAAAGCATAGAAAGATGCATAAACTTGAAGTTACAGCTTGATTTCAGTGAGTTTTCATCAAAATACAGGATTTCTGCATGAAGTGTTCATTTAGGCCTTCTCTCGCTGAGAAAACACTATTTGTGACCTGTGATACAAAAATGCCATAACTTTTGTTCAAAGTGAGTTTTCAGTCAAGTTTCAACCTGAAAGCATAGAAAGAAGCATTAACTTGAAGTTACAGCTTGATTTCAGTGGGTTTTCATCAAAATACAGGAGTTCTGCATGAAGTGTTCATTTTGGCCTTCTCTCGCTGAGAAAACGCTATTTGTGACCTGTGATACAAAAATGCCATAACTTTTGTTCAAAGTGAGTTTTCAGTCAAGTTTCAACCTGAAAGCATAGAAAGATGCATAAACTTGAAGTTACAGCTTGATTTCAGTGAGTTTTCATCAAAATACAGGAGTTCTGCATGAAGTGTTCATTTTGGCCTTCTCTCGCTGAGAAAACACTATTTGTGACCTGTGATACAAAAATGCCATAACTTTTGTTCAAAGTGAGTTTTCAGTCAAGTTTCAACCTGAAAGCATAGAAAGATGCATAAACTTGAAGTTACAGCTTGATTTCAGTGAGTTTTCATCAAAATACAGGAGTTCTGCATGAAGTGTTCATTTTGGCCTTCTCTCGCTGAGAAAACACTATTTGTGACCTGTGATACAAAAATGCCATAACTTTTGTTCAAAGTGAGTTTTCAGTCAAGTTTCAACCTGAAAGCATAGAAAGATGCATAAACTTGAAGTTACAGCTTGATTTCAGTGGGTTTTCATCAAAATACAGGAGTTCTGCATGAAGTGTTCATTTTGGCCTTCTCTCGCTGAGAAAACGCTATTTGTGACCTGTGATACAAAAATGCCATAACTTTTGTTCAAAGTGAGTTTTCAGTCAAGTTTCAACCTGAAAGCATAGAAAGATGCATAAACTTGAAGTTACAGCTTGATTTCAGTGAGTTTTCATCAAAATACAGGAGTTCTGCATGAAGTGTTCATTTTGGCCTTCTCTCGCTGAGAAAACACTATTTGTGACCTGTGATACAAAAATGCCATAACTTTTGTTCAAAGTGAGTTTTCAGTCAAGTTTCAACCTGAAAGCATAGAAAGATGCATAAACTTGAAGTTACAGCTTGATTTCAGTGAGTTTTCATCAAAATACAGGAGTTCTGCATGAAGTGTTCATTTTGGCCTTCTCTCGCTGAGAAAACACTATTTGTGACCTGTGATACAAAAATGCCATAACTTTTGTTCAAAGTGAGTTTTCAGTCAAGTTTCAACCTGAAAGCATAGAAAGATGCATAAACTTGAAGTTACAGCTTGATTTCAGTGAGTTTTCATCAAAATACAGGAGTTCTGCATGAAGTGTTCATTTTGGCCTTCTCTCGCTGAGAAAACACTATTTGTGACCTGTGATACAAAAATGCCATAACTTTTGTTCAAAGTGAGTTTTCAGTCAAGTTTCAACCTGAAAGCATAGAAAGATGCATAAACTTGAAGTTACAGCTTGATTTCAGTGAGTTTTCATCAAAATACAGGAGTTCTGCATGAAGTGTTCATTTTGGCCTTCTCTCGCTGAGAAAACACTATTTGTGACCTGTGATACAAAAATGCCATAACTTTTGTTCAAAGTGAGTTTTCAGTCAAGTTTCAACCTGAAAGCATAGAAAGATGCATAAACTTGAAGTTACAGCTTGATTTCAGTGAGTTTTCATCAAAATACAGGAGTTCTGCATGAAGTGTTCATTTTGGCCTTCTCTCGCTGAGAAAACACTATTTGTGACCTGTGATACAAAAAAGCCATAACTTTTGTTCAAAGTGAGTTTTCAGTCAAGTTTCAACCTGAAAGCATAGAAAGATGCATAAACTTGAAGTTACAGCTTGATTTCAGTGAGTTTTCATCAAAATACAGGAGTTCTGCATGAAGTGTTCATTTTGGCCTTCTCTCGCTGAGAAAACACTATTTGTGACCTGCGACACAAAAAGCCATAACTTTTGTTCAAAGTGAGTTTTCAGTCAAGTTTCAACCTGAAAGCATAGAAAGATGCATAAACTTGAAGTTACAGCTTGATTTCAGTGAGTTTTCATCAAAATACAGGAGTTCTGCATGAAGTGTTCATTTTGGCCTTCTCTCGCTGAGAAAACACTATTTGTGACCTGCGACACAGAACAGCCATAACTTTTGTTCAAAGTGAGTTTTCAGTCAAGTTTCAACCTGAAAGCATAGAAAGATGCATAAACTTGAAGTTACAGCTTGATTTCAGTGAGTTTTCATCAAAATACAGGAGTTCTGCATGAAGTGTTCATTTTGGCCTTCTCTCGCTGAGAAAACACTATTTGTGACCTGTGATACAAAAATGCCATAACTTTTTTTAAAAGTGAGTTTTCAGTCAAGTTTCAACCTGAAAGCATAGAAAGATGCATAAACTTGAAGTTACAGCTTGATTTCAGTGAGTTTTCATCAAAATACAGGAGTTCTGCATGAAGTGTTCATTTTGGCCTTCTCTCGCTGAGAAAACGCTATTTGTGACCTGCGACACAGAACAGCCATAACTTTTGTTCAAAGTGAGTTTTCAGTCAAGTTTCAACCTGAAAGCATAGAAAGATGCATAAACTTGAAGTTACAGCTTGATTTCAGTGAGTTTTCATCAAAATACAGGAGTTCTGCATGAAGTGTTCATTTTGGCCTTCTCTCGCTGAGAAAACACTATTTGTGACCTGTGATACAAAAATGCATAACTTTTTTAAAAGTGAGTTTTCAGTCAAGTTTCAACCTGAAAGCATAGAAAGATGCATAAACTTGAAGTTACAGCTTGATTTCAGTGAGTTTTCATCAAAATACAGGAGTTCTGCATGAAGTGTTCATTTTGGCCTACTCTCGCTGAGAAAACACTATTTTTGACCTGTGATACAAAAATGCCATAACTTTTGTTCAAAGTGAGTTTTCAGTCAAGTTTCAACCTGAAAGCATAGAAAGATGCATAAACTTGAAGTTACAGCTTGATTTCAGTGAGTTTTCATCAAAATACAGGAGTTCTGCATGAAGTGTTCATTTTGGCCTTCTCTCGCTGAGAAAACACTATTTGTGACCTGTGATACAAAAATGCCATAACTTTTTTTAAAAGTGAGTTTTCAGTCAAGTTTCAACCTGAAAGCATAGAAAGATGCATAAACTTGAAGTTACAGCTTGATTTCAGTGAGTTTTCATCAAAATACAGGAGTTCTGCATGAAGTGTTCATTTTGGCCTTCTCTCGCTGAGAAAACGCTATTTGTGACCTACGACACAGAACAGCCATAACTTTTGTTCAAAGTGAGTTTTCAGTCAAGTTTCAACCTGAAAGCATAGAAAGATGCATAAACTTGAAGTTACAGCTTGATTTCAGTGAGTTTTCATCAAAATACAGGAGTTCTGCATGAAGTGTTCATTTTGGCCTTCTCTCGCTGAGAAAACACTATTTGTGACCTGTGATACAAAAATGCCATAACTTTTTTAAAAGTGAGTTTTCAGTCAAGTTTCAACCTGAAAGCATAGAAAGATGCATAAACTTGAAGTTACAGCTTGATTTCAGTGAGTTTTCATCAAAATACAGGAGTTCTGCATGAAGTGTTCATTTTGGCCTACTCTCGCTGAGAAAACACTATTTTTGACCTGTGATACAAAAATGCCATAACTTTTGTTCAAAGTGAGTTTTCAGTCAAGTTTCAACCTGAAAGCATAGAAAGATGCATAAACTTGAAGTTACAGCTTGATTTCAGTGAGTTTTCATCAAAATACAGGAGTTCTGCATGAAGTGTTCATTTTGGCCTTCTCTCGCTGAGAAAACACTATTTGTGACCTGTGATACAAAAATGCCATAACTTTTTTTAAAAGTGAGTTTTCAGTCAAGTTTCAACCTGAAAGCATAGAAAGATGCATAAACTTGAAGTTACAGCTTGATTTCAGTGAGTTTTCATCAAAATACAGGAGTTCTGCATGAAGTGTTCATTTTGGCCTACTCTCGCTGAGAAAACACTATTTTTGACCTGTGATACAAAAATGCCATAACTTTTGTTCAAAGTGAGTTTTCAGTCAAGTTTCAACCTGAAAGCATAGAAAGATGCATAAACTTGAAGTTACAGCTTGATTTCAGTGAGTTTTCATCAAAATACAGGAGTTCTGCATGAAGTGTTCATTTTGGCCTTCTCTCGCTGAGAAAACGCTATTTGTGACCTGCGACACAGAACAGCCATAACTTTTGTTCAGAGTGAGTTTTCAGTCAAGTTTCAACCTGAAAGCATAGAAAGATGCATAAACTTGAAGTTACAGCTTGATTTCAGTGAGTTTTCATCAAAATACAGGAGTTCTGCATGAAGTGTTCATTTTGGCCTTCTCTCGCTGAGAAAACACTATTTGTGACCTGTGATACAAAAATGCCATAACTTTTTTTAAAAGTGAGTTTTCAGTCAAGTTTCAACCTGAAAGCATAGAAAGATGCATAAACTTGAAGTTACAGCTTGATTTCAGTGAGTTTTCATCAAAATACAGGAGTTCTGCATGAAGTGTCCATTTTGGCCTTCTCTCGCTGAGAAAACACTATTTGTGACCTGTGATACAAAAATGCCATAACTTTTGTTCAAAGTGAGTTTTCAGTCAAGTTTCAACCTGAAAGCATAGAAAGATGCATAAACTTGAAGTTACAGCTTGATTTCAGTGGGTTTTCATCAAAATACAGGAGTTCTGCATGAAGTGTTCATTTTGGCCTTCTCTCGCTGAGAAAACGCTATTTGTGACCTGTGATACAAAAATGCCATAACTTTTGTTCAAAGTGAGTTTTCAGTCAAGTTTCAACCTGAAAGCATAGAAAGATGCATAAACTTGAAGTTACAGCTTGATTTCAGTGAGTTTTCATCAAAATACAGGAGTTCTGCATGAAGTGTTCATTTTTTCCTTCTCTCGCTGAGAAAACACTATTTGTGACCTGTGATACAAAAATGCCATAACTTTTGTTCAAAGTGAGTTTTCAGTCAAGTTTCAACCTGAAAGCATAGAAAGATGCATAAACTTGAAGTTACAGCTTGATTTCAGTGGGTTTTCATCAAAATACAGGAGTTCTGCATGAAGTGTTCATTTTGGCCTTCTCTCGCTGAGAAAACGCTATTTGTGACCTGTGATACAAAAATGCCATAACTTTTGTTCAAAGTGAGTTTTCAGTCAATTTTCAACCTGAAAGCATAGAAAGATGCATAAACTTGAAGTTACAGCTTGATTTCAGTGAGTTTTCATCAAATACAGGAGTTCTGCATGAAGTGTTCATTTTGGCCTTCTCTCGCTGAGAAAACGCTATTTTTGACCTGTGATACAAAAATGCCATAACTTTTGTTCAAAGTGAGTTTTCAGTCAAGTTTCAACCTGAAAGCATAGAAAGATGCATAAACTTGAAGTTACAGCTTGATTTCAGTGAGTTTTCATCAAAATACAGGAGTTCTGCATGAAGTGTTCATTTTGGCCTTCTCTCGCTGAGAAAACACTATTTGTGACCTGTGATACAAAAATGCCATAACTTTTGTTCAAAGTGAGTTTTCAGTCAAGTTTCAACCTGAAAGCATAGAAAGATGCATAAACTTGAAGTTACAGCTTGATTTCAGTGAGTTTTCATCAAAATACAGGAGTTCTGCATGAAGTGTTCATTTTGGCCTTCTCTCGCTGAGAAAACACTATTTTTGACCTGTGATACAAAAATGCCATAACTTTTGTTCAAAGTGAGTTTTCAGTCAAGTTTCAACCTGAAAGCATAGAAAGATGCATAAACTTGAAGTTACAGCTTGATTTCAGTGAGTTTTCATCAAAATACAGGAGTTCTGCATGAAGTGTTCATTTTGGCCTTCTCTCGCTGAGAAAACACTATTTGTGACCTGTGATACAAAAATGCCATAACTTTTGTTCAAAGTGAGTTTTCAGTCAAGTTTCAACCTGAAAGCATAGAAAGATGCATAAACTTGAAGTTACAGCTTGATTTCAGTGGGTTTTCATCAAAATACAGGAGTTCTGCATGAAGTGTTCATTTTGGCCTTCTCTCGCTGAGAAAAGGCTATTTGTGACCTGTGATACAAAAATACCATAACTTTTGTTTAAAGTGAGTTTTCAGTCAAGTTTCAACCTGAAAGCATAGAAAGATGCATAAACTTGAAGTTACAGCTTGATTTCAGTGAGTTTTCATCAAAATACAGGAGTTCTGCATGAAGTGTTCATTTTGGCCTTCTCTCGCTGAGAAAACACTATTTGTGACCTGTGATACAAAAATGCCATAACTTTTGTCAAAGTGAGTTTTCAGTCAAGTTTCAACCTGAAAGCATAGAAAGATGCATAAACTTGAAGTTACAGCTTGATTTCAGTGAGTTTTCATCAAAATACAGGAGTTCTGCATGAAGTGTTCATTTTGGCCTTCTCTCGCTGAGAAAACACTATTTGTGACCTGTGATACAAAAATGCCATAACTTTTGTTCAAAGTGAGTTTTCAGTCAAGTTTCAACCTGAAAGCATAGAAAGATGCATAAACTTGAAGTTACAGCTTGATTTCAGTGGGTTTTCATCAAAATACAGGAGTTCTGCATGAAGTGTTCATTTTGGCCTTCTCTCGCTGAGAAAACGCTATTTGTGACCTGTGATACAAAAATGCCATAACTTTTGTTCAAAGTGAGTTTTCAGTCAAGTTTCAACCTGAAAGCATAGAAAGATGCATAAACTTGAAGTTACAGCTTGATTTCAGTGAGTTTTCATCAAAATACAGGAGTTCTGCATGAAGTGTTCATTTTGGCCTTCTCTCGCTGAGAAAACGCTATTTGTGACCTGTGATACAAAAATGCCATAACTTTTGTTCAAAGTGAGTTTTCAGTCAAGTTTCAACCTGAAAGCATAGAAAGATGCATAAACTTGAAGTTACAGCTTGATTTCAGTGAGTTTTCATCAAAATACAGGAGTTCTGCATGAAGTGTTCATTTTGGCCTTCTCTCGCTGAGAAAACACTATTTGTGACCTGTGATACAAAAATGCCATAACTTTTGTTCAAAGTGAGTTTTCAGTCAAGTTTCAACCTGAAAGCATAGAAAGATGCATAAACTTGAAGTTACAGCTTGATTTCAGTGAGTTTTCATCAAAATACAGGAGTTCTGCATGAAGTGTTCATTTTGGCCTTCTCTCGCTGAGAAAACGCTATTTGTGACCTGTGATACAAAAATGCCATAACTTTTATTCAAAGTGAGTTTTCAGTCACATTTCAACCTGAAAGCATAGAAAGATGCATAAACTTGAAGTTACAGCTTGATTTCAGTGAGTTTTCATCAAAATACAGGATTTCTGCATGAAGGGTTCATTTTGGCCTTCTCTCGCTGAGAAAACGCTATTTGTGACCTGTGATACAAAAATGCCATAACTTTTGTTCAAAGTGAGTTTTCAGTCAAGTTTCAACCTGAAAGCATAGAAAGATGCATAAACTTGAAGTTACAGCTTGATTTCAGTGAGTTTTCATCAAAGTACAGGAGTTCTGCATGAAGTGTTCATTTTGGCCTTCTCTCGCTGAGAAAACACTATTTGTGACCTGTGATACAAAAATGCCATAACTTTTGTCAAAGTGAGTTTTCAGTCAAGTTTCAACCTGAAAGCATAGAAAGATGCATAAACTTGAAGTTACAGCTTGATTTCAGTGAGTTTTCATCAAAATACAGGAGTTCTGCATGAAGTGTTCATTTTGGCCTTCTCTCGCTGAGAAAACACTATTTGTGACCTGTGATACAAAAATGCCATAACTTTTGTTCAAAGTGAGTTTTCAGTCAAGTTTCAACCTGAAAGCATAGAAAGATGCATAAACTTGAAGTTACAGCTTGATTTCAGTGGGTTTTCATCAAAATACAGGAGTTCTGCATGAAGTGTTCATTTTGGCCTTCTCTCGCTGAGAAAACGCTATTTGTGACCTGTGATACAAAAATGCCATATCTTTTGTTCAAAGTGAGTTTTCAGTCAAGTTTCAACCTGAAAGCATAGAAAGATGCATAAACTTGAAGTTACAGCTTGATTTCAGTGAGTTTTCATCAAAATACAGGAGTTCTGCATGAAGTGTTCATTTTGGCCTTCTCTCGCTGAGAAAACGCTATTTGTGACCTGTGATACAAAAATGCCATAACTTTTGTTCAAAGTGAGTTTTCAGTCAAGTTTCAACCTGAAAGCATAGAAAGATGCATAAACTTGAAGTTACAGCTTGATTTCAGTGAGTTTTCATCAAAATACAGGAGTTCTGCATGAAGTGTTCATTTTGGCCTTCTCTCGCTGAGAAAACGCTATTTGTGACCTGTGATACAAAAATGCCATAACTTTTGTTCAAAGTGAGTTTTCAGTCAAGTTTCAACCTGAAAGCATAGAAAGATGCATAAACTTGAAGTTACAGCTTGATTTCAGTGAGTTTTCATCAAAATACAGGAGTTCTGCATGAAGTGTTCATTTTGGCCTTCTCTCGCTGAGAAAACACTATTTGTGACCTGTGATACAAAAATGCCATAACTTTTGTTCAAAGTGAGTTTTCAGTCAAGTTTCAACCTGAAAGCATAGAAAGATGCATAAACTTGAAGTTACAGCTTGATTTCAGTGAGTTTTCATCAAAATACAGGAGTTCTGCATGAAGTGTTCATTTTGGCCTTCTCTCGCTGAGAAAACGCTAATTGTGACCTGTGATACAAAAATGCCATAACTTTTATTCAAAGTGAGTTTTCAGTCACATTTCAACCTGAAAGCATAGAAAGATGCATAAACTTGAAGTTACAGCTTGATTTCAGTGAGTTTTCATCAAAATACAGGAGTTCTGCATGAAGTGTTCATTTTGGCCTTCTCTCGCTGAGAAAACACTATTTGTGACCTGTGATACAAAAATGCCATAACTTTTTTTAAAAGTGAGTTTTCAGTCAAGTTTCAACCTGAAAGCATAGAAAGATGCATAAACTTGAAGTTACAGCTTGATTTCAGTGAGTTTTCATCAAAATACAGGAGTTCTGCATGAAGTGTCCATTTTGGCCTTCTCTCGCTGAGAAAACACTATTTGTGACCTGTGATACAAAAATGCCATAACTTTTGTTCAAAGTGAGTTTTCAGTCAAGTTTCAACCTGAAAGCATAGAAAGATGCATAAACTTGAAGTTACAGCTTGATTTCAGTGGGTTTTCATCAAAATACAGGAGTTCTGCATGAAGTGTTCATTTTGGCCTTCTCTCGCTGAGAAAACGCTATTTGTGACCTGTGATACAAAAATGCCATAACTTTTGTTCAAAGTGAGTTTTCAGTCAAGTTTCAACCTGAAAGCATAGAAAGATGCATAAACTTGAAGTTACAGCTTGATTTCAGTGAGTTTTCATCAAAATACAGGAGTTCTGCATGAAGTGTTCATTTTTTCCTTCTCTCGCTGAGAAAACACTATTTGTGACCTGTGATACAAAAATGCCATAACTTTTGTTCAAAGTGAGTTTTCAGTCAAGTTTCAACCTGAAAGCATAGAAAGATGCATAAACTTGAAGTTACAGCTTGATTTCAGTGGGTTTTCATCAAAATACAGGAGTTCTGCATGAAGTGTTCATTTTGGCCTTCTCTCGCTGAGAAAACGCTATTTGTGACCTGTGATACAAAAATGCCATAACTTTTGTTCAAAGTGAGTTTTCAGTCAATTTTCAACCTGAAAGCATAGAAAGATGCATAAACTTGAAGTTACAGCTTGATTTCAGTGAGTTTTCATCAAAATACAGGAGTTCTGCATGAAGTGTTCATTTTGCCTTCTCTCGCTGAGAAAACGCTATTTTTGACCTGTGATACAAAAATGCCATAACTTTTGTTCAAAGTGAGTTTTCAGTCAAGTTTCAACCTGAAAGCATAGAAAGATGCATAAACTTGAAGTTACAGCTTGATTTCAGTGAGTTTTCATCAAAATACAGGAGTTCTGCATGAAGTGTTCATTTTGGCCTTCTCTCGCTGAGAAAACACTATTTGTGACCTGTGATACAAAAATGCCATAACTTTTGTTCAAAGTGAGTTTTCAGTCAAGTTTCAACCTGAAAGCATAGAAAGATGCATAAACTTGAAGTTACAGCTTGATTTCAGTGAGTTTTCATCAAAATACAGGAGTTCTGCATGAAGTGTTCATTTTGGCCTTCTCTCGCTGAGAAAACACTATTTTTGACCTGTGATACAAAAATGCCATAACTTTTGTTCAAAGTGAGTTTTCAGTCAAGTTTCAACCTGAAAGCATAGAAAGATGCATAAACTTGAAGTTACAGCTTGATTTCAGTGAGTTTTCATCAAAATACAGGAGTTCTGCATGAAGTGTTCATTTTGGCCTTCTCTCGCTGAGAAAACACTATTTGTGACCTGTGATACAAAAATGCCATAACTTTTGTTCAAAGTGAGTTTTCAGTCAAGTTTCAACCTGAAAGCATAGAAAGATGCATAAACTTGAAGTTACAGCTTGATTTCAGTGGGTTTTCATCAAAATACAGGAGTTCTGCATGAAGTGTTCATTTTGGCCTTCTCTCGCTGAGAAAACGCTATTTGTGACCTGTGATACAAAAATACCATAACTTTTGTTCAAAGTGAGTTTTCAGTCAAGTTTCAACCTGAAAGCATAGAAAGATGCATAAACTTGAAGTTACAGCTTGATTTCAGTGAGTTTTCATCAAAATACAGGAGTTCTGCATGAAGTGTTCATTTTGGCCTTCTCTCGCTGAGAAAACACTATTTGTGACCTGTGATACAAAAATGCCATAACTTTTGTCAAAGTGAGTTTTCAGTCAAGTTTCAACCTGAAAGCATAGAAAGATGCATAAACTTGAAGTTACAGCTTGATTTCAGTGAGTTTTCATCAAAATACAGGAGTTCTGCATGAAGTGTTCATTTTGGCCTTCTCTCGCTGAGAAAACACTATTTGTGACCTGTGATACAAAAATGCCATAACTTTTGTTCAAAGTGAGTTTTCAGTCAAGTTTCAACCTGAAAGCACAGAAAGATGCATAAACTTGAAGTTACAGCTTGATTTCAGTGGGTTTTCATCAAAATACAGGAGTTCTGCATGAAGTGTTCATTTTGGCCTTCTCTCGCTGAGAAAACGCTATTTGTGACCTGTGATACAAAAATGCCATAACTTTTGTTCAAAGTGAGTTTTCAGTCAAGTTTCAACCTGAAAGCATAGAAAGATGCATAAACTTGAAGTTACAGCTTGATTTCAGTGAGTTTTCATCAAAATACAGGAGTTCTGCATGAAGTGTTCATTTTGGCCTTCTCTCGCTGAGAAAACGCTATTTGTGACCTGTGATACAAAAATGCCATAACTTTTGTTCAAAGTGAGTTTTCAGTCAAGTTTCAACCTGAAAGCATAGAAAGATGCATAAACTTGAAGTTACAGCTTGATTTCAGTGAGTTTTCATCAAAATACAGGAGTTCTGCATGAAGTGTTCATTTTGGCCTTCTCTCGCTGAGAAAACACTATTTGTGACCTGTGATACAAAAATGCCATAACTTTTGCTCAAAGTGAGTTTTCAGTCAAGTTTCAACCTGAAAGCATAGAAAGATGCATAAACTTGAAGTTACAGCTTGATTTCAGTGAGTTTTCATCAAAATACAGGAGTTCTGCATGAAGTGTTCATTTTGGCCTTCTCTCGCTGAGAAAACGCTATTTGTGACCTGTGATACAAAAATGCCATAACTTTTATTCAAAGTGAGTTTTCAGTCACATTTCAACCTGAAAGCATAGAAAGATGCATAAACTTGAAGTTACAGCTTGATTTCAGTGAGTTTTCATCAAAATACAGGATTTCTGCATGAAGTGTTCATTTTGGCCTTCTCTCGCTGAGAAAACGCTATTTGTGACCTGTGATACAAAATGCCATAACTTTTGTTCAAAGTGAGTTTTCAGTCAAGTTTCAACCTGAAAGCATAGAAAGATGCATAAACTTGAAGTTACAGCTTGATTTCAGTGAGTTTTCATCAAAGTACAGGAGTTCTGCATGAAGTGTTCATTTTGGCCTTCTCTCGCTGAGAAAACACTATTTGTGACCTGTGATACAAAAATGCCATAACTTTTGTCAAAGTGAGTTTTCAGTCAAGTTTCAACCTGAAAGCATAGAAAGATGCATAAACTTGAAGTTACAGCTTGATTTCAGTGAGTTTTCATCAAAATACAGGAGTTCTGCATGAAGTGTTCATTTTGGCCTTCTCTCGCTGAGAAAACACTATTTGTGACCTGTGATACAAAAATGCCATAACTTTTGTTCAAAGTGAGTTTTCAGTCAAGTTTCAACCTGAAAGCATAGAAAGATGCATAAACTTGAAGTTACAGCTTGATTTCAGTGGGTTTTCATCAAAATACAGGAGTTCTGCATGAAGTGTTCATTTTGGCCTTCTCTCGCTGAGAAAACGCTATTTGTGACCTGTGATACAAAAATGCCATAACTTTTGTTCAAAGTGAGTTTTCAGTCAAGTTTCAACCTGAAAGCATAGAAAGATGCATAAACTTGAAGTTACAGCTTGATTTCAGTGAGTTTTCATCAAAATACAGGAGTTCTGCATGAAGTGTTCATTTTGGCCTTCTCTCGCTGAGAAAACGCTATTTGTGACCTGTGATACAAAAATGCCATAACTTTTGTTCAAAGTGAGTTTTCAGTCAAGTTTCAACCTGAAAGCATAGAAAGATGCATAAACTTGAAGTTACAGCTTGATTTCAGTGAGTTTTCATCAAAATACAGGAGTTCTGCATGAAGTGTTCATTTTGGCCTTCTCTCGCTGAGAAAACGCTATTTGTGACCTGTGATACAAAAATGCCATAACTTTTGTTCAAAGTGAGTTTTCAGTCAAGTTTCAACCTGAAAGCATAGAAAGATGCATAAACTTGAAGTTACAGCTTGATTTCAGTGAGTTTTCATCAAAATACAGGATTTCTGCATGAAGTGTTCATTTTGGCCCTCTCTCGCTGAGAAAACACTATTTGTGACCTGTAATACAAAAATGCCATAACTTTGGTTCAAAGTGAGTTTTCAGTCAAGTTTCAACCTGAAAGCATAGAAAGATGCATAAACTTGAAGTTACAGCTTGATTTCAGTGAGTTTTCATCAAAATACAGGAGTTCTGCATGAAGTGTTCATTTTGGCCTTCTCTCGCTGAGAAAACGCTATTTGTGACCTGCGACACAGAACAGCCATAACTTTTGTTCAAAGTGAGTTTTCAGTCAAGTTTCAACCTGAAAGCATAGAAAGATGCATCAACTTGAAGTTACAACTTGATTTCAGTGAGTTTTCATCAAAATACAGGAGTTCTGCATGAAGTGTTCATTTTGGCCTTCTCTCGCTGAGAAAACACTATTTGTGACCTGTGATACAAAAATGCCATAACTTTTGTTCAAAGTGAGTTTTCAGTCAAGATTCAACCTGAAAGCATAGAAAGATGCATAAACTTGAAGTTACAGCTTGATTTCAGTGGGTTTTCATCAAAATACAGGAGTTCTGCATGAAGTGTTCATTTTGGCCTTCTCTCGCTGAGAAAACGCTATTTGTGACCTGTGATACAAAAATGCCATAACTTTTGTTCAAAGTGAGTTTTCAGTCAAGTTTCAACCTGAAAGCATAGAAAGATGCATAAACTTGAAGTTACAGCTTGATTTCAGTGAGTTTTCATCAAAATACAGGAGTTCTGCATGAAGTGTGCATTTTGGCCTTCTCTCGCTGAGAAAACACTATTTGTGACCTGTGATACAAAAATGCCATAACTTTTGTTCAAAGTGAGTTTTCAGTCAAGTTTCAACCTGAAAGCATAGAAAGATGCATAAACTTGAAGTTACAGCTTGATTTCAGTGAGTTTTCATCAAAATACAGGAGTTCTGCATGAAGTGTTCATTTTGGCCTTCTCTCGCTGAGAAAACGCTATTTGTGACCTGCGACACAGAACAGCCATAACTTTTGTTCAAAGTGAGTTTTCAGTCAAGTTTCAACCTGAAAGCATAGAAAGATGCATCAACTTGAAGTTACAGCTTGATTTCAGTGAGTTTTCATCAAAATACAGGAGTTCTGCATGAAGTGTTCATTTTGGCCTACTCTCGCTGAGAAAACACTATTTGTGAACTGTGATACAAAAATGCCATAACTTTTGTTCAAAGTGAGTTTTCAGTCAAGTTTCAACCTGAAAGCATAGAAAGATGCATAAACTTGAAGTTACAGCTTGATTTCAGTGAGTTTTCATCAAAATACAGGAGTTCTGCATGAAGTGTTCATTTTGGCCTGCTCTCGCTGAGAAAACACTATTTTTGACCTGTGATACAAAAATGCCATAACTTTTGTTCAAAGTGAGTTTTCTGTCAAGTTTCAACCTGAAAGCATAGAAAGATGCATAAACTTGAAGTTACAGCTTGATTTCAGTGAGTTTTCATCAAAATACAGGAGTTCTGCATGAAGTGTTCATTTTGGCCTTCTCTCGCTGAGAAAACGCTATTTGTGACCTGCGACACAGAACAGCCATAACTTTTGTTCAAAGTGAGTTTTCAGTCAAGTTTCAACCTGAAAGCATAGAAAGATGCATAAACTTGAAGTTACAGCTTGATTTCAGTGAGTTTTCATCAAAATACAGGAGTTCTGCATGAAGTGTTCATTTTGGCCTTCTCTCGCTGAGAAAACGCTATTTGTGACCTGCGACACAGAACAGCCATAACTTTTGTTCAAAGTGAGTTTTCAGTCAAGTTTCAACCTGAAAGCATAGAAAGATGCATCAACTTGAAGTTACAGCTTGATTTCAGTGAGTTTTCATCAAAATACAGGAGTTCTGCATGAAGTGTTCATTTTGGCCTACTCTCGCTGAGAAAACACTATTTGTGAACTGTGATACAAAAATGCCATAACTTTTGTTCAAAGTGAGTTTTCAGTCAAGTTTCAACCTGAAAGCATAGAAAGATGCATAAACTTGAAGTTACAGCTTGATTTCAGTGAGTTTTCATCAAAATACAGGAGTTCTGCATGAAGTGTTCATTTTGGCCTGCTCTCGCTGAGAAAACACTATTTTTTAACCTGTGATACAAAAATGCCATAACTTTTGTTCAAAGTGAGTTTTCTGTCAAGTTTCAACCTGAAAGCATAGAAAGATGCATAAACTTGAAGTTACAGCTTGATTTCAGTGAGTTTTCATCAAAATACAGGAGTTCTGCATGAAGTGTTCATTTTGGCCTTCTCTCGCTGAGAAAACGCTATTTGTGACCTGCGACACAGAACAGCCATAACTTTTGTTCAAAGTGAGTTTTCAGTCAAGTTTCAACCTGAAAGCATAGAAAGATGCATAAACTTGAAGTTACAGCTTGATTTCAGTGAGTTTTCATCAAAATACAGGAGTTCTGCATGAAGTGTTCATTTTGGCCTTCTCTCGCTGAGAAAACACTATTTGTGACCTGTGATACAAAAATGCCATAACTTTTGTTCAAAGTGAGTTTTCAGTCAAGTTTCAACCTGAAAGCATAGAAAGATGCATAAACTTGAAGTTACAGCTTGATTTCAGTGGGTTTTCATCAAAATACAGGAGTTCTGCATGAAGTGTTCATTTTGGCCTTCTCTCGCTGAGAAAACGCTATTTGTGACCTGTGATACAAAAATGCCATAACTTTTGTTCAAAGTGAGTTTTCAGTCAAGTTTCAACCTGAAAGCACAGAAAGATGCATAAACTTGAAGTTACAGCTTGATTTCAGTGAGTTTTCATCAAAATACAGGAGTTCTGCATGAAGTGTTCATTTTGGTCTTCTCTCGCTGAGAAAACACTATTTGTGACCTGTGACACAAAAATGCCATAACTTTTGTTCAAAGTGAGTTTTCAGTCAAGTTTCAACCTGAAAGCATAGAAAGATGCATAAACTTGAAGTTACAGCTTGATTTCAGTGAGTTTTCATCAAAATACAGGAGTTCTGCATGAAGTGTTCATTTTGGCCTTCTCTCGCTGAGAAAACACTATTTGTGACCTGTGATACAAAAATGCCATAACTTTTGTTCAAAGTGAGTTTTCAGTCAAGTTTCAACCTGAAAGCATAGAAAGATGCATAAACTCAAAGTTACAGCTTGATTTCAGTGGGTTTTCATCAAAATACAGGAGTTCTGCATGAAGTGTTCATTTTGGCCTTCTCTCGCTGAGAAAACGCTATTTGTGACCTGTGATACAAAAATGCCATAACTTTTGTTCAAAGTGAGTTTTCAGTCAAGTTTCAACCTGAAAGCATAGAAAGATGCATAAACTTGAAGTTACAGCTTGATTTCAGTGTGTTTTCATCAAAATACAGGAGTTCAGCATGAAGTGTTCATTTTGGCCTTCTTTCGCTGAGAAAACACTATTTGTGACCTGTGATACAAAAATGCCATAACTTTTGTTCAAAGTGAGTTTTCAGTCAAGTTTCAACCTGAAAGCATAGAAAGATGCATAAACTTGAAGTTACAGCTTGATTTCAGTGAGTTTTCATCAAAATACAGGAGTTCTGCATGAAGTGTTCATTTTGGCCTTCTCTCGCTGAGAAAACACTATTTTTGACCTGTGATACAAAAATGCCATAACTTTTGTTCAAAGTGAGTTTTCAGTCAAGTTTCAACCTGAAAGCATAGAAAGATGCATAAACTTGAAGTTACAGCTTGATTTCAGTGAGTTTTCATCAAAATACAGGAGTTCTGCATGAAGTGTTCATTTTGGCCTTCTCTCGCTGAGAAAACACTATTTGTGACCTGCGACACAGAACAGCCATAACTTTTGTTCAAAGTGAGTTTTCAGTCAAGTTTCAACCTGAAAGCATAGAAAGATGCATAAACTTGAAGTTACAGCTTGATTTCAGTGAGTTTTCATCAAAATACAGGAGTTCTGCATGAAGTGTTCATTTTGGCCTTCTCTCGCTGAGAAAACACTATTTGTGACCTGTGATACAAAATAGCCATAACTTTTTTTAAAAGTGAGTTTTCAGTCACATTTCAACCTGAAAGCATAGAAAGATGTATAAACTTGAAGTTACAGCTTGATTTCAGTGAGTTTTCATCAAAATACAGGAGTTCTGCATGAAGTGTTCATTTTGGCCTTCTCTCGCTGAGAAAACGCTATTTGTGACCTGCGACACAGAACAGCCATAACTTTTGTTCAAAGTGAGTTTTCAGTCAAGTTTCAACCTGAAAGCATAGAAAGATGCATCAACTTGAAGTTACAGCTTGATTTCAGTGAGTTTTCATCAAAATACAGGAGTTCTGCATGAAGTGTTCATTTAGGCCTTCTCTCGCTTAGAAAACACTATTTGTGACCTGTGATACAAAAATGCCATAACTTTTTTTAAAAGTGAGTTTTCAGTCACATTTCAACCTGAAAGCATAGAAAGATGTATAAACTTGAAGTTACAGCTTGATTTCAGTGAGTTTTCATCAAAATACAGGAGTTCTGCATGAAGTGTTCATTTTGGCCTTCTCTCGCTGAGAAAACGCTATTTGTGACCTGCGACACAGAACAGCCATAACTTTTGTTCAAAGTGAGTTTTCAGTCAAGTTTCAACCTGAAAGCATAGAAAGATGCATCAACTTGAAGTTACAGCTTGATTTCAGTGAGTTTTCATCAAAATACAGGAGTTCTGCATGAAGTGTTCATTTAGGCCTTCTCTCGCTTAGAAAACACTATTTGTGACCTGTGATACAAAAATGCCATAACTTTTTTTAAAAGTGAGTTTTCAGTCAAGTTTCAACCTGAAAGCATAGAAAGATGCATAAACTTGAAGTTACAGCTTGATTTCAGTGAGTTTTCATCAAAATACAGGAGTTCTGCATGAAGTGTTCATTTTGGCCTTCTCTCGATGAGAAAACACTATTTGTGACCTGTGATACAAAAATGCCATAACTTTTGTTCAAAGTGAGTTTTCAGTCAAGTTTCAACCTGAAAGCATAGAAAGATGCATAAACTTGAAGTTACAGCTTGATTTCAGTGGGTTTTCATCAAAATACAGGAGTTCTGCATGAAGTGTTCATTTTGGCCTTCTCTCGCTGAGAAAACACTATTTGTGACCTGTGATACAAAAATGCCATAACTTTTGTTCAAAGTGAGTTTTCAGTCAAGTTTCAACCTGAAAGCATAGAAAGATGCATAAACTTGAAGTTACAGCTTGATTTCAGTGAGTTTTCATCAAAATACAGGAGTTCTGCATGAAGTGTTCATTTTGGCCTTCTCTCGCTGAGAAAACGCTATTTGTGACCTGTGATACAAAAATGCCATAACTTTTATTCAAAGTGAGTTTTCAGTCACATTTCAACCTGAAAGCATAGAAAGATGCATAAACTTGAAGTTACAGCTTGATTTCAGTGAGTTTTCATCAAAATACAGGATTTCTGCATGAAGTGTTCATTTTGGCCCTCTCTCGCTGAGAAAACACTATTTGTGACCTGTAATACAAAAATGCCATAACTTTGGTTCAAAGTGAGTTTTCAGTCAAGTTTCAACCTGAAAGCATAGAAAGATGCATAAACTTGAAGTTACAGCTTGATTTCAGTGAGTTTTCATCAAAATACAGGAGTTCTGCATGAAGTGTTCATTTTGGCCTTCTCTCGCTGAGAAAACGCTATTTGTGACCTGCGACACAGAACAGCCATAACTTTTGTTCAAAGTGAGTTTTCAGTCAAGTTTCAACCTGAAAGCACAGAAAGATGCATCAACTTGAAGTTACAGCTTGATTTCAGTGAGTTTTCATCAAAATACAGGAGTTCTGCATGAAGTGTTCATTTTGGCCTTCTCTCGCTGAGAAAACACTATTTGTGACCTGTGATACAAAAATGCCATAACTTTTGTTCAAAGTGAGTTTTCAGTCAAGATTCAACCTGAAAGCATAGAAAGATGCATAAACTTGAAGTTACAGCTTGATTTCAGTGGGTTTTCATCAAAATACAGGAGTTCTGCATGAAGTGTTCATTTTGGCCTTCTCTCGCTGAGAAAACGCTATTTGTGACCTGTGATACAAAAATGCCATAACTTTTGTTCAAAGTGAGTTTTCAGTCAAGTTTCAACCTGAAAGCATAGAAAGATGCATAAACTTGAAGTTACAGCTTGATTTCAGTGAGTTTTCATCAAAATACAGGAGTTCTGCATGAAGTGTTCATTTTGGCCTGCTCTCGCTGAGAAAACACTATTTTTTAACCTGTGATACAAAAATGCCATAACTTTTGTTCAAAGTGAGTTTTCTGTCAAGTTTCAACCTGAAAGCATAGAAAGATGCATAAACTTGAAGTTACAGCTTGATTTCAGTGAGTTTTCATCAAAATACAGGAGTTCTGCATGAAGTGTTCATTTTGGCCTTCTCTCGCTGAGAAAACGCTATTTGTGACCTGCGACACAGAACAGCCATAACTTTTGTTCAAAGTGAGTTTTCAGTCAAGTTTCAACCTGAAAGCATAGAAAGATGCATAAACTTGAAGTTACAGCTTGATTTCAGTGAGTTTTCATCAAAATACAGGAGTTCTGCATGAAGTGTTCATTTTGGCCTTCTCTCGCTGAGAAAACACTATTTGTGACCTGTGATACAAAAATGCCATAACTTTTGTTCAAAGTGAGTTTTCAGTCAAGTTTCAACCTGAAAGCATAGAAAGATGCATAAACTTGAAGTTACAGCTTGATTTCAGTGGGTTTTCATCAAAATACAGGAGTTCTGCATGAAGTGTTCATTTTGGCCTTCTCTCGCTGAGAAAACGCTATTTGTGACCTGCGACACAGAACAGCCATAACTTTTGTTCAAAGTGAGTTTTCAGTCAAGTTTCAACCTGAAAGCATAGAAAGATGCATAAACTTGAAGTTACAGCTTGATTTCAGTGAGTTTTCATCAAAATACAGGAGTTCTGCATGAAGTGTTCATTTTGGCCTTCTCTCGCTGAGAAAACACTATTTGTGACCTGTGATACAAAAATGCCATAACTTTTGTTCAAAGTGAGTTTTCAGTCAAGTTTCAACCTGAAAGCATAGAAAGATGCATAAACTTGAAGTTACAGCTTGATTTCAGTGGGTTTTCATCAAAATACAGGAGTTCTGCATGAAGTGTTCATTTTGGCCTTCTCTCGCTGAGAAAACACTATTTGTGACCTGTGATACAAAAATGCCATAACTTTTGTTCAAAGTGAGTTTTCAGTCAAGTTTCAACCTGAAAGCATAGAAAGATGCATAAACTTGAAGTTACAGCTTGATTTCAGTGGGTTTTCATCAAAATACAGGAGTTCTGCATGAAGTGTTCATTTTGGCCTTCTCTCGCTGAGAAAACGCTATTTGTGACCTGTGATACAAAAATGCCATAACTTTTGTTCAAAGTGAGTTTTCAGTCAAGTTTCAACCTGAAAGCACAGAAAGATGCATAAACTTGAAGTTACAGCTTGATTTCAGTGAGTTTTCATCAAAATACAGGAGTTCTGCATGAAGTGTTCATTTTGGTCTTCTCTCGCTGAGAAAACACTATTTGTGACCTGTGACACAAAAATGCCATAACTTTTGTTCAAAGTGAGTTTTCAGTCAAGTTTCAACCTGAAAGCATAGAAAGATGCATAAACTTGAAGTTACAGCTTGATTTCAGTGAGTTTTCATCAAAATACAGGAGTTCTGCATGAAGTGTTCATTTTGGCCTTCTCTCGCTGAGAAAACACTATTTGTGACCTGTGATACAAAAATGCCATAACTTTTGTTCAAAGTGAGTTTTCAGTCAAGTTTCAACCTGAAAGCATAGAAAGATGCATAAACTCAAAGTTACAGCTTGATTTCAGTGGGTTTTCATCAAAATACAGGAGTTCTGCATGAAGTGTTCATTTTGGCCTTCTCTCGCTGAGAAAACGCTATTTGTGACCTGTGATACAAAAATGCCATAACTTTTGTTCAAAGTGAGTTTTCAGTCAAGTTTCAACCTGAAAGCATAGAAAGATGCATAAACTTGAAGTTACAGCTTGATTTCAGTGTGTTTTCATCAAAATACAGGAGTTCAGCATGAAGTGTTCATTTTGGCCTTCTCTCGCTGAGAAAACACTATTTGTGACCTGTGATACAAAAATGCCATAACTTTTGTTCAAAGTGAGTTTTCAGTCAAGTTTCAACCTGAAAGCATAGAAAGATGCATAAACTTGAAGTTACAGCTTGATTTCAGTGAGTTTTCATCAAAATACAGGAGTTCTGCATGAAGTGTTCATTTTGGCCTTCTCTCGCTGAGAAAACACTATTTTTGACCTGTGATACAAAAATGCCATAACTTTTGTTCAAAGTGAGTTTTCAGTCAAGTTTCAACCTGAAAGCATAGAAAGATGCATAAACTTGAAGTTACAGCTTGATTTCAGTGAGTTTTCATCAAAATACAGGAGTTCTGCATGAAGTGTTCATTTTGGCCTTCTCTCGCTGAGAAAACACTATTTGTGACCTGCGACACAGAACAGCCATAACTTTTGTTCAAAGTGAGTTTTCAGTCAAGTTTCAACCTGAAAGCATAGAAAGATGCATAAACTTGAAGTTACAGCTTGATTTCAGTGAGTTTTCATCAAAATACAGGAGTTCTGCATGAAGTGTTCATTTTGGCCTTCTCTCGCTGAGAAAACACTATTTGTGACCTGTGATACAAAAATGCCATAACTTTTTTTAAAAGTGAGTTTTCAGTCACATTTCAACCTGAAAGCATAGAAAGATGTATAAACTTGAAGTTACAGCTTGATTTCAGTGAGTTTTCATCAAAATACAGGAGTTCTGCATGAAGTGTTCATTTTGGCCTTCTCTCGCTGAGAAAACGCTATTTGTGACCTGCGACACAGAACAGCCATAACTTTTGTTCAAAGTGAGTTTTCAGTCAAGTTTCAACCTGAAAGCATAGAAAGATGCATCAACTTGAAGTTACAGCTTGATTTCAGTGAGTTTTCATCAAAATACAGGAGTTCTGCATGAAGTGTTCATTTAGGCCTTCTCTCGCTTAGAAAACACTATTTGTGACCTGTGATACAAAAATGCCATAACTTTTTTTAAAAGTGAGTTTTCAGTCACATTTCAACCTGAAAGCATAGAAAGATGTATAAACTTGAAGTTACAGCTTGATTTCAGTGAGTTTTCATCAAAATACAGGAGTTCTGCATGAAGTGTTCATTTTGGCCTTCTCTCGCTGAGAAAACGCTATTTGTGACCTGCGACACAGAACAGCCATAACTTTTGTTCAAAGTGAGTTTTCAGTCAAGTTTCAACCTGAAAGCATAGAAAGATGCATCAACTTGAAGTTACAGCTTGATTTCAGTGAGTTTTCATCAAAATACAGGAGTTCTGCATGAAGTGTTCATTTAGGCCTTCTCTCGCTTAGAAAACACTATTTGTGACCTGTGATACAAAAATGCCATAACTTTTTTAAAAGTGAGTTTTCAGTCAAGTTTCAACCTGAAAGCATAGAAAGATGCATAAACTTGAAGTTACAGCTTGATTTCAGTGAGTTTTCATCAAAATACAGGAGTTCTGCATGAAGTGTTCATTTTGGCCTTCTCTCGCTGAGAAAACACTATTTGTGACCTGTGATACAAAAATGCCATAACTTTTGTTCAAAGTGAGTTTTCAGTCAAGTTTCAACCTGAAAGCATAGAAAGATGCATAAACTTGAAGTTACAGCTTGATTTCAGTGGGTTTTCATCAAAATACAGGAGTTCTGCATGAAGTGTTCATTTTGGCCTTCTCTCGCTGAGAAAACACTATTTGTGACCTGTGATACAAAAATGCCATAACTTTTGTTCAAAGTGAGTTTTCAGTCAAGTTTCAACCTGAAAGCATAGAAAGATGCATAAACTTGAAGTTACAGCTTGATTTCAGTGAGTTTTCATCAAAATACAGGAGTTCTGCATGAAGTGTTCATTTTGGCCTTCTCTCGCTGAGAAAACGCTATTTGTGACCTGTGATACAAAAATGCCATAACTTTTATTCAAAGTGAGTTTTCAGTCACATTTCAACCTGAAAGCATAGAAAGATGCATAAACTTGAAGTTACAGCTTGATTTCAGTGAGTTTTCATCAAAATACAGGATTTCTGCATGAAGTGTTCATTTTGGCCCTCTCTCGCTGAGAAAACACTATTTGTGACCTGTAATACAAAAATGCCATAACTTTGGTTCAAAGTGAGTTTTCAGTCAAGTTTCAACCTGAAAGCATAGAAAGATGCATAAACTTGAAGTTACAGCTTGATTTCAGTGAGTTTTCATCAAAATACAGGAGTTCTGCATGAAGTGTTCATTTTGGCCTTCTCTCGCTGAGAAAACGCTATTTGTGACCTGCGACACAGAACAGCCATAACTTTTGTTCAAAGTGAGTTTTCAGTCAAGTTTCAACCTGAAAGCACAGAAAGATGCATCAACTTGAAGTTACAGCTTGATTTCAGTGAGTTTTCATCAAAATACAGGAGTTCTGCATGAAGTGTTCATTTTGGCCTTCTCTCGCTGAGAAAACACTATTTGTGACCTGTGATACAAAAATGCCATAACTTTTGTTCAAAGTGAGTTTTCAGTCAAGATTCAACCTGAAAGCATAGAAAGATGCATAAACTTGAAGTTACAGCTTGATTTCAGTGGGTTTTCATCAAAATACAGGAGTTCTGCATGAAGTGTTCATTTTGGCCTTCTCTCGCTGAGAAAACGCTATTTGTGACCTGTGATACAAAAATGCCATAACTTTTGTTCAAAGTGAGTTTTCAGTCAAGTTTCAACCTGAAAGCATAGAAAGATGCATAAACTTGAAGTTACAGCTTGATTTCAGTGAGTTTTCATCAAAATACAGGAGTTCTGCATGAAGTGTTCATTTTGGCCTTCTCTCGCTGAGAAAACGCTATTTGTGACCTGCGACACAGAACAGCCATAACTTTTGTTCAACGTGAGTTTTCAGTCAAGTTTCAACCTGAAAGCATAGAAAGATGCATAAACTTGAAGTTACAGCTTGATTTCAGTGGGTTTTCATCAAAATACAGGAGTTCTGCATGAAGTGTTCATTTTGGCCTTCTCTCGCTGAGAAAACGCTATTTGTGACCTGTGATACAAAAATGCCATAACTTTTGTTCAAAGTGAGTTTTCAGTCAAGTTTCAACCTGAAAGCATAGAAAGATGCATAAACTTGAAGTTACAGCTTGATTTCAGTGAGTTTTCATCAAAATACAGGAGTTCTGCATGAAGTGTTCATTTTGGCCTTCTCTCGCTGAGAAAACGCTATTTGTGACCTGTGATACAAAAATGCCATAACTTTTGTTCAAAGTGAGTTTTCAGTCAAGTTTCAACCTGAAAGCATAGAAAGATGCATAAACTTGAAGTTACAGCTTGATTTCAGTGAGTTTTCATCAAAATACAGGAGTTCTGCATGAAGTGTTCATTTTGGCCTTCTCTCGCTGAGAAAACGCTATTTGTGACCTGTGATACAAAAATGCCATAACTTTTATTCAAAGTGAGTTTTCAGTCACATTTCAACCTGAAAGCATAGAAAGATGCATAAACTTGAAGTTACAGCTTGATTTCAGTGAGTTTTCATCAAAATACAGGATTTCTGCATGAAGTGTTCATTTTGGCCCTCTCTCGCTGAGAAAACACTATTTGTGACCTGTAATACAAAAATGCCATAACTTTGGTTCAAAGTGAGTTTTCAGTCAAGTTTCAACCTGAAAGCATAGAAAGATGCATAAACTTGAAGTTACAGCTTGATTTCAGTGAGTTTTCATCAAAATACAGGAATTCTGCATGAAGTGTTCATTTTGGCCTTCTCTCGCTGAGAAAACGCTATTTGTGACCTGCGACACAGAACAGCCATAACTTTTGTTCAAAGTGAGTTTTCAGTCAAGTTTCAACCTGAAAGCATAGAAAGATGCATAAACTTGAAGTTACAGCTTGATTTCAGTGAGTTTTCATCAAAATACAGGAGTTCTGCATGAAGTGTTCATTTTGGCCTTCTCTCGCTGAGAAAACACTATTTGTGACCTGTGATACAAAAATGCCATAACTTTTGTTCAAAGTGAGTTTTCAGTCAAGATTCAACCTGAAAGCATAGAAAGATGCATAAACTTGAAGTTACAGCTTGATTTCAGTGGGTTTTCATCAAAATACAGGAGTTCTGCATGAAGTGTTCATTTTGGCCTTCTCTCGCTGAGAAAACGCTATTTGTGACCTGTGATACAAAAATGCCATAACTTTTGTTCAAAGTGAGTTTTCAGTCAAGTTTCAACCTGAAAGCATAGAAAGATGCATAAACTTGAAGTTACAGCTTGATTTCAGTGAGTTTTCATCAAAATACAGGAGTTCTGCATGAAGTGTGCATTTTGGCCTTCTCTCGCTGAGAAAACACTATTTGTGACCTGTGATACAAAAATGCCATAACTTTTGTTCAAAGTGAGTTTTCAGTCAAGTTTCAACCTGAAAGCATAGAAAGATGCATAAACTTGAAGTTACAGCTTGATTTCAGTGAGTTTTCATCAAAATACAGGAGTTCTGCATGAAGTGTTCATTTTGGCCTTCTCTCGCTGAGAAAACGCTATTTGTGACCTGCGACACAGAACAGCCATAACTTTTGTTCAAAGTGAGTTTTCAGTCAAGTTTCAACCTGAAAGCATAGAAAGATGCATCAACTTGAAGTTACAGCTTGATTTCAGTGAGTTTTCATCAAAATACAGGAGTTCTGCATGAAGTGTTCATTTTGGCTTTCTCTCGCTGAGAAAACGCTATTTGTGACCTGTGATACAAAAATGCCATAACTTTTGTTCAAAGTGAGTTTTCAGTCAAGTTTCAACCTGAAAGCATAGAAAGATGCATAAACTTGAAGTTACAGCTTGATTTCAGTGAGTTTTCATCAAAATACAGGAGTTCTGCATGAAGTGTTCATTTTGGCCTTCTCTCGCTGAGAAAACGCTATTTGTGACCTGTGATACAAAAATGCCATAACTTTTGTTCAAAGTGAGTTTTCAGTCAAGTTTCAACCTGAAAGCATAGAAAGATGCATAAACTTGAAGTTACAGCTTGATTTCAGTGAGTTTTCATCAAAATACAGGAGTTCTGCATGAAGTGTTCATTTTGGCCTTCTCTCGCTGAGAAAACACTATTTGTGACCTGTGATACAAAAATGCCATAACTTTTGTTCAAAGTGAGTTTTCAGTCAAGTTTCAACCTGAAAGCATAGAAAGATGCATAAACTTGAAGTTACAGCTTGATTTCAGTGAGTTTTCATCAAAATACAGGAGTTCTGCATGAAGTGTTCATTTTGGCCTTCTCTCGCTGAGAAAACGCTATTTGTGACCTGTGATACAAAAATGCCATAACTTTTATTCAAAGTGAGTTTTCAGTCACATTTCAACCTGAAAGCATAGAAAGATGCATAAACTTGAAGTTACAGCTTGATTTCAGTGAGTTTTCATCAAAATACAGGATTTCTGCATGAAGTGTTCATTTTGGCCCTCTCTCGCTGAGAAAACACTATTTGTGACCTGTAATACAAAAATGCCATAACTTTGGTTCAAAGTGAGTTTTCAGTCAAGTTTCAACCTGAAAGCATAGAAAGATGCATAAACTTGAAGTTACAGCTTGATTTCAGTGAGTTTTCATCAAAATACAGGAGTTCTGCATGAAGTGTTCATTTTGGCCTTCTCTCGCTGAGAAAACGCTATTTGTGACCTGCGACACAGAACAGCCATAACTTTTGTTCAAAGTGAGTTTTCAGTCAAGTTTCAACCTGAAAGCATAGAAAGATGCATAAACTTGAAGTTACAGCTTGATTTCAGTGAGTTTTCATCAAAATACAGGAGTTCTGCATGAAGTGTTCATTTTGGCCTTCTCTCGCTGAGAAAACGCTATTTGTGACCTGTGATACAAAATGCCATAACTTTTGTTCAAAGTGAGTTTTCAGTCAAGATTCAACCTGAAAGCATAGAAAGATGCATAAACTTGAAGTTACAGCTTGATTTCAGTGGGTTTTCATCAAAATACAGGAGTTCTGCATGAAGTGTTCATTTTGGCCTTCTCTCGCTGAGAAAACGCTATTTGTGACCTGTGATACAAAAATGCCATAACTTTTGTTCAAAGTGAGTTTTCAGTCAAGTTTCAACCTGAAAGCATAGAAAGATGCATAAACTTGAAGTTACAGCTTGATTTCAGTGAGTTTTCATCAAAATACAGGAGTTCTGCATGAAGTGTGCATTTTGGCCTTCTCTCGCTGAGAAAACACTATTTGTGACCTGTGATACAAAAATGCCATAACTTTTGTTCAAAGTGAGTTTTCAGTCAAGTTTCAACCTGAAAGCATAGAAAGATGCATAAACTTGAAGTTACAGCTTGATTTCAGTGAGTTTTCATCAAAATACAGGAGTTCTGCATGAAGTGTTCATTTTGGCCTTCTCTCGCTGAGAAAACGCTATTTGTGACCTGTGATACAAAAATGCCATAACTTTTATTCAAAGTGAGTTTTCAGTCACATTTCAACCTGAAAGCATAGAAAGATGCATAAACTTGAAGTTACAGCTTGATTTCAGTGAGTTTTCATCAAAATACAGGATTTCTGCATGAAGTGTTCATTTTGGCCCTCTCTCGCTGAGAAAACACTATTTGTGACCTGTAATACAAAAATGCCATAACTTTGGTTCAAAGTGAGTTTTCAGTCAAGTTTCAACCTGAAAGCATAGAAAGATGCATAAACTTGAAGTTACAGCTTGATTTCAGTGAGTTTTCATCAAAATACAGGAGTTCTGCATGAAGTGTTCATTTTGGCCTTCTCTCGCTGAGAAAACGCTATTTGTGACCTGCGACACAGAACAGCCATAACTTTTGTTCAAAGTGAGTTTTCAGTCAAGTTTCAACCTGAAAGCACAGAAAGATGCATCAACTTGAAGTTACAGCTTGATTTCAGTGAGTTTTCATCAAAATACAGGAGTTCTGCATGAAGTGTTCATTTTGGCCTTCTCTCGCTGAGAAAACACTATTTGTGACCTGTGATACAAAAATGCCATAACTTTTGTTCAAAGTGAGTTTTCAGTCAAGATTCAACCTGAAAGCATAGAAAGATGCATAAACTTGAAGTTACAGCTTGATTTCAGTGGGTTTTCATCAAAATACAGGAGTTCTGCATGAAGTGTTCATTTTGGCCTTCTCTCGCTGAGAAAACGCTATTTGTGACCTGTGATACAAAAATGCCATAACTTTTGTTCAAAGTGAGTTTTCAGTCAAGTTTCAACCTGAAAGCATAGAAAGATGCATAAACTTGAAGTTACAGCTTGATTTCAGTGAGTTTTCATCAAAATACAGGAGTTCTGCATGAAGTGTTCATTTTGGCCTTCTCTCGCTGAGAAAACGCTATTTGTGACCTGCGACACAGAACAGCCATAACTTTTGTTCAACGTGAGTTTTCAGTCAAGTTTCAACCTGAAAGCATAGAAAGATGCATAAACTTGAAGTTACAGCTTGATTTCAGTGGGTTTTCATCAAAATACAGGAGTTCTGCATGAAGTGTTCATTTTGGCCTTCTCTCGCTGAGAAAACGCTATTTGTGACCTGTGATACAAAAATGCCATAACTTTTGTTCAAAGTGAGTTTTCAGTCAAGTTTCAACCTGAAAGCATAGAAAGATGCATAAACTTGAAGTTACAGCTTGATTTCAGTGAGTTTTCATCAAAATACAGGAGTTCTGCATGAAGTGTTCATTTTGGCCTTCTCTCGCTGAGAAAACGCTATTTGTGACCTGTGATACAAAAATGCCATAACTTTTGTTCAAAGTGAGTTTTCAGTCAATTTTCAACCTGAAAGCATAGAAAGATGCATAAACTTGAAGTTACAGCTTGATTTCAGTGAGTTTTCATCAAAATACAGGAGTTCTGCATGAAGTGTTCATTTTGGCCTTCTCTCGCTGAGAAAACGCTATTTGTGACCTGTGATACAAAAATGCCATAACTTTTATTCAAAGTGAGTTTTCAGTCACATTTCAACCTGAAAGCATAGAAAGATGCATAAACTTGAAGTTACAGCTTGATTTCAGTGAGTTTTCATCAAAATACAGGATTTCTGCATGAAGTGTTCATTTTGGCCCTCTCTCGCTGAGAAAACACTATTTGTGACCTGTAATACAAAAATGCCATAACTTTGGTTCAAAGTGAGTTTTCAGTCAAGTTTCAACCTGAAAGCATAGAAAGATGCATAAACTTGAAGTTACAGCTTGATTTCAGTGAGTTTTCATCAAAATACAGGAATTCTGCATGAAGTGTTCATTTTGGCCTTCTCTCGCTGAGAAAACGCTATTTGTGACCTGCGACACAGAACAGCCATAACTTTTGTTCAAAGTGAGTTTTCAGTCAAGTTTCAACCTGAAAGCATAGAAAGATGCATAAACTTGAAGTTACAGCTTGATTTCAGTGAGTTTTCATCAAAATACAGGAGTTCTGCATGAAGTGTTCATTTTGGCCTTCTCTCGCTGAGAAAACACTATTTGTGACCTGTGATACAAAAATGCCATAACTTTTGTTCAAAGTGAGTTTTCAGTCAAGATTCAACCTGAAAGCATAGAAAGATGCATAAACTTGAAGTTACAGCTTGATTTCAGTGGGTTTTCATCAAAATACAGGAGTTCTGCATGAAGTGTTCATTTTGGCCTTCTCTCGCTGAGAAAACGCTATTTGTGACCTGTGATACAAAAATGCCATAACTTTTGTTCAAAGTGAGTTTTCAGTCAAGTTTCAACCTGAAAGCATAGAAAGATGCATAAACTTGAAGTTACAGCTTGATTTCAGTGAGTTTTCATCAAAATACAGGAGTTCTGCATGAAGTGTGCATTTTGGCCTTCTCTCGCTGAGAAAACACTATTTGTGACCTGTGATACAAAAATGCCATAACTTTTGTTCAAAGTGAGTTTTCAGTCAAGTTTCAACCTGAAAGCATAGAAAGATGCATAAACTTGAAGTTACAGCTTGATTTCAGTGAGTTTTCATCAAAATACAGGAGTTCTGCATGAAGTGTTCATTTTGGCCTTCTCTCGCTGAGAAAACGCTATTTGTGACCTGCGACACAGAACAGCCATAACTTTTGTTCAAAGTGAGTTTTCAGTCAAGTTTCAACCTGAAAGCATAGAAAGATGCATCAACTTGAAGTTACAGCTTGATTTCAGTGAGTTTTCATCAAAATACAGGAGTTCTGCATGAAGTGTTCATTTTGGCTTTCTCTCGCTGAGAAAACGCTATTTGTGACCTGTGATACAAAAATGCCATAACTTTTGTTCAAAGTGAGTTTTCAGTCAAGTTTCAACCTGAAAGCATAGAAAGATGCATAAACTTGAAGTTACAGCTTGATTTCAGTGAGTTTTCATCAAAATACAGGAGTTCTGCATGAAGTGTTCATTTTGGCCTTCTCTCGCTGAGAAAACGCTATTTGTGACCTGTGATACAAAAATGCCATAACTTTTGTTCAAAGTGAGTTTTCAGTCAAGTTTCAACCTGAAAGCATAGAAAGATGCATAAACTTGAAGTTACAGCTTGATTTCAGTGAGTTTTCATCAAAATACAGGAGTTCTGCATGAAGTGTTCATTTTGGCCTTCTCTCGCTGAGAAAACACTATTTGTGACCTGTGATACAAAAATGCCATAACTTTTGTTCAAAGTGAGTTTTCAGTCAAGTTTCAACCTGAAAGCATAGAAAGATGCATAAACTTGAAGTTACAGCTTGATTTCAGTGAGTTTTCATCAAAATACAGGAGTTCTGCATGAAGTGTTCATTTTGGCCTTCTCTCGCTGAGAAAACGCTATTTGTGACCTGTGATACAAAAATGCCATAACTTTTATTCAAAGTGAGTTTTCAGTCACATTTCAACCTGAAAGCATAGAAAGATGCATAAACTTGAAGTTACAGCTTGATTTCAGTGAGTTTTCATCAAAATACAGGATTTCTGCATGAAGTGTTCATTTTGGCCCTCTCTCGCTGAGAAAACACTATTTGTGACCTGTAATACAAAAATGCCATAACTTTGGTTCAAAGTGAGTTTTCAGTCAAGTTTCAACCTGAAAGCATAGAAAGATGCATAAACTTGAAGTTACAGCTTGATTTCAGTGAGTTTTCATCAAAATACAGGAGTTCTGCATGAAGTGTTCATTTTGGCCTTCTCTCGCTGAGAAAACGCTATTTGTGACCTGCGACACAGAACAGCCATAACTTTTGTTCAAAGTGAGTTTTCAGTCAAGTTTCAACCTGAAAGCATAGAAAGATGCATAAACTTGAAGTTACAGCTTGATTTCAGTGAGTTTTCATCAAAATACAGGAGTTCTGCATGAAGTGTTCATTTTGGCCTTCTCTCGCTGAGAAAACGCTATTTGTGACCTGTGATACAAAAATGCCATAACTTTTGTTCAAAGTGAGTTTTCAGTCAAGATTCAACCTGAAAGCATAGAAAGATGCATAAACTTGAAGTTACAGCTTGATTTCAGTGGGTTTTCATCAAAATACAGGAGTTCTGCATGAAGTGTTCATTTTGGCCTTCTCTCGCTGAGAAAACGCTATTTGTGACCTGTGATACAAAAATGCCATAACTTTTGTTCAAAGTGAGTTTTCAGTCAAGTTTCAACCTGAAAGCATAGAAAGATGCATAAACTTGAAGTTACAGCTTGATTTCAGTGAGTTTTCATCAAAATACAGGAGTTCTGCATGAAGTGTGCATTTTGGCCTTCTCTCGCTGAGAAAACACTATTTGTGACCTGTGATACAAAAATGCCATAACTTTTGTTCAAAGTGAGTTTTCAGTCAAGTTTCAACCTGAAAGCATAGAAAGATGCATAAACTTGAAGTTACAGCTTGATTTCAGTGAGTTTTCATCAAAATACAGGAGTTCTGCATGAAGTGTTCATTTTGGCCTTCTCTCGCTGAGAAAACGCTATTTGTGACCTGCGACACAGAACAGCCATAACTTTTGTTCAAAGTGAGTTTTCAGTCAAGTTTCAACCTGAAAGCATAGAAAGATGCATCAACTTGAAGTTACAGCTTGATTTCAGTGAGTTTTCATCAAAATACAGGAGTTCTGCATGAAGTGTTCATTTTGGCTTTCTCTCGCTGAGAAAACGCTATTTGTGACCTGTGATACAAAAATGCCATAACTTTTGTTCAAAGTGAGTTTTCAGTCAAGTTTCAACCTGAAAGCATAGAAAGATGCATAAACTTGAAGTTACAGCTTGATTTCAGTGAGTTTTCATCAAAATACAGGAGTTCTGCATGAAGTGTTCATTTTGGCCTTCTCTCGCTGAGAAAACACTATTTGTGACCTGTGATACAAAAATGCCATAACTTTTGTTCAAAGTGAGTTTTCAGTCAAGTTTCAACCTGAAAGCATAGAAAGATGCATAAACTTGAAGTTACAGCTTGATTTCAGTGAGTTTTCATCAAAATACAGGAGTTCTGCATGAAGTGTTCATTTTGGCCTTCTCTCGCTGAGAAAACACTATTTGTGACCTGTGATACAAAAATGCCATAACTTTTGTTCAAAGTGAGTTTTCAGTCAAGTTTCAACCTGAAAGCATAGAAAGATGCATAAACTTGAAGTTACAGCTTGATTTCAGTGGGTTTTCATCAAAATACAGGAGTTCTGCATGAAGTGTTCATTTTGGCCTTCTCTCGCTGAGAAAACGCTATTTGTGACCTGTGATACAAAAATGCCATAACTTTTGTTCAAAGTGAGTTTTCAGTCAAGTTTCAACCTGAAAGCACAGAAAGATGCATAAACTTGAAGTTACAGCTTGATTTCAGTGAGTTTTCATCAAAATACAGGAGTTCTGCATGAAGTGTTCATTTTGGTCTTCTCTCGCTGAGAAAACACTATTTGTGACCTGTGACACAAAAATGCCATAACTTTTGTTCAAAGTGAGTTTTCAGTCAAGTTTCAACCTGAAAGCATAGAAAGATGCATAAACTTGAAGTTACAGCTTGATTTCAGTGAGTTTTCATCAAAATACAGGAGTTCTGCATGAAGTGTTCATTTTGGCCTTCTCTCGCTGAGAAAACACTATTTGTGACCTGTGATACAAAAATGCCATAACTTTTGTTCAAAGTGAGTTTTCAGTCAAGTTTCAACCTGAAAGCATAGAAAGATGCATAAACTCAAAGTTACAGTTTGATTTCAGTGGGTTTTCATCAAAATACAGGAGTTCTGCATGAAGTGTTCATTTTGGCCTTCTCTCGCTGAGAAAACGCTATTTGTGACCTGTGATACAAAAATGCCATAACTTTTGTTCAAAGTGAGTTTTCAGTCAAGTTTCAACCTGAAAGCATAGAAAGATGCATAAACTTGAAGTTACAGCTTGATTTCAGTGTGTTTTCATCAAAATACAGGAGTTCTGCATGAAGTGTTCATTTTGGCCTTCTCTCGCTGAGAAAACACTATTTGTGACCTGTGATACAAAAATGCCATAACTTTTGTTCAAAGTGAGTTTTCAGTCAAGTTTCAACCTGAAAGCATAGAAAGATGCATAAACTTGAAGTTACAGCTTGATTTCAGTGAGTTTTCATCAAAATACAGGAGTTCTGCATGAAGTGTTCATTTTGGCCTTCTCTCGCTGAGAAAACACTATTTTTGACCTGTGATACAAAAATGCCATAACTTTTGTTCAAAGTGAGTTTTCAGTCAAGTTTCAACCTGAAAGCATAGAAAGATGCATAAACTTGAAGTTACAGCTTGATTTCAGTGAGTTTTCATCAAAATAAGGGAGTTCTGCATGAAGTGTTCATTTTGGCCTTCTCTCGCTGAGAAAACACTATTTGTGACCTGCGACACAGAACAGCCATAACTTTTGTTCAAAGTGAGTTTTCAGTCAAGTTTCAACCTGAAAGCATAGAAAGATGCATAAACTTGAAGTTACAGCTTGATTTCAGTGAGTTTTCATCAAAATACAGGAGTTCTGCATGAAGTGTTCATTTTGGCCTTCTCTCGCTGAGAAAACACTATTTGTGACCTGTGATACAAAAATGCCATAACTTTTTTTAAAAGTGAGTTTTCAGTCACATTTCAACCTGAAAGCATAGAAAGATGTATAAACTTGAAGTTACAGCTTGATTTCAGTGAGTTTTCATCAAAATACAGGAGTTCTGCATGAAGTGTTCATTTTGGCCTTCTCTCGCTGAGAAAACGCTATTTGTGACCTGCGACACAGAACAGCCATAACTTTTGTTCAAAGTGAGTTTTCAGTCAAGTTTCAACCTGAAAGCATAGAAAGATGCATCAACTTGAAGTTACAGCTTGATTTCAGTGAGTTTTCATCAAAATACAGGAGTTCTGCATGAAGTGTTCATTTAGGCCTTCTCTCGCTTAGAAAACACTATTTGTGACCTGTGATACAAAAATGCCATAACTTTTTTTAAAAGTGAGTTTTCAGTCACATTTCAACCTGAAAGCATAGAAAGATGCATAAACTTGAAGTTACAGCTTGATTTCAGTGAGTTTTCATCAAAATACAGGAGTTCTGCATGAAGTGTTCATTTTGGCCTTCTCTCGCTGAGAAAACACTATTTGTGACCTGTGATACAAAAATGCCATAACTTTTGTTCAAAGTGAGTTTTCAGTCAAGTTTCAACCTGAAAGCATAGAAAGATGCATAAACTTGAAGTTACAGCTTGATTTCAGTGGGTTTTCATCAAAATACAGGAGTTCTGCATGAAGTGTTCATTTTGGCCTTCTCTCGCTGAGAAAACGCTATTTGTGACCTGTGATACAAAAATGCCATAACTTTTGTTCAAAGTGAGTTTTCAGTCAAGTTTCAACCTGAAAGCATAGAAAGATGCATAAACTTGAAGTTACAGCTTGATTTCAGTGAGTTTTCATCAAAATACAGGAGTTCTGCATGAAGTGTTCATTTTGGCCTTCTCTCGCTGAGAAAACACTATTTGTGACCTGTGATACAAAAATGCCATAACTTTTGTTCAAAGTGAGTTTTCAGTCAAGTTTCAACCTGAAAGCATAGAAAGATGCATAAACTTGAAGTTACAGCTTGATTTCAGTGAGTTTTCATCAAAATACAGGAGTTCTGGATGAAGTGTTCATTTTGGCCTTCTCTCGCTGAGAAAACACTATTTGTGACCTGTGATACAAAAATGCCATAACTTTTGTTCAAAGTGAGTTTTCAGTCAAGTTTCAACCTGAAAGCATAGAAAGATGCATAAACTTGAAGTTACAGCTTGATTTCAGTGGGTTTTCATCAAAATACAGGAGTTCTGCATGAAGTGTTCATTTTGGCCTTCTCTCGCTGAGAAAACGCTATTTGTGACCTGTGATACAAAAATGCCATAACTTTTGTTCAAAGTGAGTTTTCAGTCAAGTTTCAACCTGAAAGCATAGAAAGATGCATAAACTTGAAGTTACAGCTTGATTTCAGTGAGTTTTCATCAAAATACAGGAGTTCTGCATGAAGTGTTCATTTTGGCCTTCTCTCGCTGAGAAAACACTATTTGTGACCTGTGATACAAAAATGCCATAACTTTTGTTCAAAGTGAGTTTTCAGTCAAGTTTCAACCTGAAAGCATAGAAAGATGCATAAACTTGAAGTTACAGCTTGATTTCAGTGAGTTTTCATCAAAATACAGGAGTTCTGCATGAAGTGTTCATTTTGGCCTTCTCTCGCTGAGAAAACACTATTTTTGACCTGTGATACAAAAATGCCATAACTTTTGTTCAAAGTGAGTTTTCAGTCAAGTTTCAACCTGAAAGCATAGAAAGATGTATAAACTTGAAGTTACAGCTTGATTTCAGTGAGTTTTCATCAAAATACAGGAGTTCTGCATGAAGTGTTCATTTTGGCCTTCTCTCGCTGAGAAAACACTATTTGTGACATGCGACACAGAACAGCCATAACTTTTGTTCAAAGTGAGTTTTCAGTCAAGTTTCAACCTGAAAGCATAGAAAGATGCATAAACTTGAAGTTACAGCTTGATTTCAGTGAGTTTTCATCAAAATACAGGAGTTCTGCATGAAGTGTTCATTTTGGCCTTCTCTCGCTGAGAAAACACTATTTGTGACATGCGACACAGAACAGCCATAACTTTTGTTCAAAGTGAGTTTTCAGTCAATTTTCAACCTGAAAGCATGGAAAGATGCATAAACTTGAAGTTACAGCTTGATTTCAGTGGGTTTTCATCAAAATACAGGAGTTCTGCATGAAGTGTTCATTTTGGCCTTCTCTCGCTGAGAAAACGCTATTTGTGACCTGTGATACAAAAATGCCATAACTTTTGTTCAAAGTGAGTTTTCAGTCAATTTTCAACCTGAAAGCATAGAAAGATGCATAAACTTGAAGTTACAGCTTGATTTCAGTGAGTTTTCATCAAAATACAGGAGTTCTGCATGAAGTGTTCATTTTGGCCTTCTCTCGCTGAGAAAACACTATTTGTGACCTGTGATACAAAAATGCCATAACTTTTGTTCAAAGTGAGTTTTCAGTCAAGTTTCAACCTGAAAGCATAGAAAGATGCATAAACTTGAAGTTTCAGCTTGATTTCAGTGAGTTTTCATCAAAATACAGGAGTTCTGCATGAAGTGTTCATTTTGGCCTTCTCTCGCTGAGAAAACACTATTTGTGACCTGTGATACAAAAATGCCATAATTTTGTTCAAAGTGAGTTTTCAGTCAAGTTTCAACCTGAAAGCATAGAAAGATGCATAAACTTGAAGTTACAGCTTCATTTCAGTGAGTTTTCATCAAAATACAGGAGTTCTGCATGAAGTGTTCATTTTGGCCTTCTCTCGCTGAGAAAACGCTATTTGTGACCTGCGACACAGAACAGCCATAACTTTTGTTCAAAGTGAGTTTTCAGTCAAGTTTCAACCTGAAAGCATAGAAAGATGCATAAACTTGAAGTTACAGCTTGATTTCAGTGAGCTTTCATCAAAATACAGGAGTTCTGCATGAAGTGTTCATTTTGGCCTTCTCTCGCTGAGAAAACACTATTTGTGACCTGCGACACAGAACAGCCATAACTTTTGTTCAAAGTGAGTTTTCAGTCAAGTTTCAACCTGAAAGCATAGAAAGATGCATAAACTTGAAGTTACAGCTTGATTTCAGTGAGTTTTCATCAAAATACAGGAGTTCTGCATGAAGTGTTCATTTTGGCCTTCTCTCGCTGAGAAAACACTATTTGTGACCTGTGATACAAAAATGCCATAACTTTTGTTCAAAGTGAGTTTTCAGTCAAGTTTCAACCTGAAAGCATAGAAAGATGCATAAACTTGAAGTTACAGCTTGATTTCAGTGAGTTTTCATCAAAATACAGGAGTTCTGCATGAAGTGTTCATTTTGGCCTTCTCTCGCTGAGAAAACACTATTTGTGACCTGTGTTACAAAAATGCAATAACTTTTGTTCAAAGTGAGTTTTCAGTCAAGTTTCAACCTGAAAGCATAGAAAGATGCATAAACTTGAAGTTACAGCTTGATTTCAGTGAGTTTTCATCAAAATACAGGAGTTCTGCATGAAGTGTTCATTTTGGCCTTCTCTCGCTGAGAAAACACTAATCGTGACCTGTGATACAAAAATGCCATAACTTTTGTTCAAAGTGAGTTTTCTGTCAAGTTTCAACCTGAAAGCATAGAAAGATGCATAAACTTGAAGTTACAGCTTGATTTCAGTGAGTTTTCATCAAAATACAGGAGTTCTGCATGAAGTGTTCATTTTGGCCTTCTCTCGCTGAGAAAACGCTATTTGTGACCTGCGACACAGAACAGCCATAACTTTTGTTCAAAGTGAGTTTTCAGTCAAGTTTCAACCTGAAAGCATAGAAAGATGCATAAACTTGAAGTTACAGCTTGATTTCAGTGAGTTTTCATCAAAATACAGGAGTTCTGCATGAAGTGTTCATTTTGGCCTTCTCTCGCTGAGAAAACACTATTGGTGACCTGTGATACAAAAATGCCATGACTTTTTTTAAAAGTGAGTTTTCAGTCAAGTTTCAACCTGAAAGCATAGAAAGATGCATAAACTTGAAGTTACAGCTTGATTTCAGTGAGTTTTCATCAAAATACAGGAGTTCTGCATGAAGTGTTCATTTTGGCCTTCTCTCGCTGAGAAAACACTATTTGTGACCTGTGATACAAAACAGCCATAACTTTTGTTCAAAGTGAGTTTTCAGTCAAGTTTCAACCTGAAAGCATAGAAAGATGCATAAACTTGAAGTTACAGCTTGATTTCAGTGAGCTTTCATCAAAATACAGGAGTTCTGCATGAAGTGTTCATTTTGGCCTTCTCTCGCTGAGAAAACACTATTTGTGACCTGCGACACAGAACAGCCATAACTTTTGTTCAAAGTGAGTTTTCAGTCAAGTTTCAACCTGAAAGCATAGAAAGATGCATAAACTTGAAGTTACAGCTTGATTTCAGTGAGTTTTCATCAAAATACAGGAGTTCTGCATGAAGTGTTCATTTTGGCCTTCTCTCGCTGAGAAAACACTATTTGTGACCTGTGATACAAAAATGCCATAACTTTTGTTCAAAGTGAGTTTTCAGTCAAGTTTCAACCTGAAAGCATAGAAAGATGCATAAACTTGAAGTTACAGCTTGATTTCAGTGAGTTTTCATCAAAATACAGGAGTTCTGCCTGTAGTGTTCATTTTGGCCTTCTCTCGCTGAGAAAACACTATTTGTGACCTGTGTTACAAAAATGCAATAACTTTTGTTCAAAGTGAGTTTTCAGTCAAGTTTCAACCTGAAAGCATAGAAAGATGCATAAACTTGAAGTTACAGCTTGATTTCAGTGAGTTTTCTTCAAAATACAGGAGTTCTGCATGAAGTGTTCATTTTGGCCTTCTCTCGCTGAGAAAACGCTATTTGTGACCTGTGATACAAAAATGCCATAACTTTTGTTCAAAGTGAGTTTTCAGTCAAGTTTCAACCTGAAAGCATAGAAAGATGCATAAACTTGAAGTTACAGCTTGATTTCAGTGAGTTTTCATCAAAATACAGGAGTTCTGCATGAAGTGTTCATTTTGGCCTTCTCTCGCTGAGAAAACACTATTTGTGACCTGTGATACAAAAATGCCATAACTTTTGTTCAAAGTGAGTTTTCTGTCAAGTTTCAACCTGAAAGCATAGAAAGATGCATAAACTTGAAGTTACAGCTTGATTTCAGTGAGTTTTCATCAAAATACAGGAGTTCTGCATGAAGTGTTCATTTTGGCCTTCTCTCGCTGAGAAAACACTATTTGTGACCTGTGATACAAAAATGCCATGACTTTTTTTAAAAGTGAGTTTTCAGTCAAGTTTCAACCTGAAAGCATAGAAAGATGCATAAACTTGAAGTTACAGCTTGATTTCAGTGAGTTTTCATCAAAATACAGGAGTTCTGCATGAAGTGTTCATTTTGGCCTTCTCTCGCTGAGAAAACACTATTTGTGACATGCGACACAGAACAGCCATAACTTTTGTTCAAAGTGAGTTTTCAGTCAATTTTCAACCTGAAAGCATGGAAAGATGCATAAACTTGAAGTTACAGCTTGATTTCAGTGGGTTTTCATCAAAATACAGGAGTTCTGCATGAAGTGTTCATTTTGGCCTTCTCTCGCTGAGAAAACGCTATTTGTGACCTGTGATACAAAAATGCCATAACTTTTGTTCAAAGTGAGTTTTCAGTCAATTTTCAACCTGAAAGCATAGAAAGATGCATAAACTTGAAGTTACAGCTTGATTTCAGTGAGTTTTCATCAAAATACAGGAGTTCTGCATGAAGTGTTCATTTTGGCCTTCTCTCGCTGAGAAAACACTATTTGTGACCTGTGATACAAAAATGCCATAACTTTTGTTCAAAGTGAGTTTTCAGTCAAGTTTCAACCTGAAAGCATAGAAAGATGCATAAACTTGAAGTTTCAGCTTGATTTCAGTGAGTTTTCATCAAAATACAGGAGTTCTGCATGAAGTGTTCATTTTGGCCTTCTCTCGCTGAGAAAACACTATTTGTGACCTGTGATACAAAAATGCCATAATTTTGTTCAAAGTGAGTTTTCAGTCAAGTTTCAACCTGAAAGCATAGAAAGATGCATAAACTTGAAGTTACAGCTTCATTTCAGTGAGTTTTCATCAAAATACAGGAGTTCTGCATGAAGTGTTCATTTTGGCCTTCTCTCGCTGAGAAAACGCTATTTGTGACCTGCGACACAGAACAGCCATAACTTTTGTTCAAAGTGAGTTTTCAGTCAAGTTTCAACCTGAAAGCATAGAAAGATGCATAAACTTGAAGTTACAGCTTGATTTCAGTGAGCTTTCATCAAAATACAGGAGTTCTGCATGAAGTGTTCATTTTGGCCTTCTCTCGCTGAGAAAACACTATTTGTGACCTGCGACACAGAACAGCCATAACTTTTGTTCAAAGTGAGTTTTCAGTCAAGTTTCAACCTGAAAGCATAGAAAGATGCATAAACTTGAAGTTACAGCTTGATTTCAGTGAGTTTTCATCAAAATACAGGAGTTCTGCATGAAGTGTTCATTTTGGCCTTCTCTCGCTGAGAAAACACTATTTGTGACCTGTGATACAAAAATGCCATAACTTTTGTTCAAAGTGAGTTTTCAGTCAAGTTTCAACCTGAAAGCATAGAAAGATGCATAAACTTGAAGTTACAGCTTGATTTCAGTGAGTTTTCATCAAAATACAGGAGTTCTGCATGAAGTGTTCATTTTGGCCTTCTCTCGCTGAGAAAACACTATTTGTGACCTGTGATACAAAAATGCCATGACTTTTTTTAAAAGTGAGTTTTCAGTCAAGTTTCAACCTGAAAGCATAGAAAGATGCATAAACTTGAAGTTACAGCTTGATTTCAGTGAGTTTTCATCAAAATACAGGAGTTCTGCATGAAGTGTTCATTTTGGCCTTCTCTCGCTGAGAAAACACTATTTGTGACCTGTGATACAAAACAGCCATAACTTTTGTTCAAAGTGAGTTTTCAGTCAAGTTTCAACCTGAAAGCATAGAAAGATGCATAAACTTGAAGTTACAGCTTGATTTCAGTGAGCTTTCATCAAAATACAGGAGTTCTGAATGAAGTGTTCATTTTGGCCTTCTCTCGCTGAGAAAACACTATTTGTGACCTGCGACACAGAACAGCCATAACTTTTGTTCAAAGTGAGTTTTCAGTCAAGTTTCAACCTGAAAGCATAGAAAGATGCATAAACTTGAAGTTACAGCTTGATTTCAGTGAGTTTTCATCAAAATACAGGAGTTCTGCATGAAGTGTTCATTTTGGCCTTCTCTCGCTGAGAAAACACTATTTGTGACCTGTGATACAAAAATGCCATAACTTTTGTTCAAAGTGAGTTTTCAGTCAAGTTTCAACCTGAAAGCATAGAAAGATGCATAAACTTGAAGTTACAGCTTGATTTCAGTGAGTTTTCATCAAAATACAGGAGTTCTGCATGTAGTGTTCATTTTGGCCTTCTCTCGCTGAGAAAACACTATTTGTGACCTGTGTTACAAAAATGCAATAACTTTTGTTCAAAGTGAGTTTTCAGTCAAGTTTCAACCTGAAAGCATAGAAAGATGCATAAACTTGAAGTTACAGCTTGATTTCAGTGAGTTTTCTTCAAAATACAGGAGTTCTGCATGAAGTGTTCATTTTGGCCTTCTCTCGCTGAGAAAACGCTATTTGTGACCTGTGATACAAAAATGCCATAACTTTTGTTCAAAGTGAGTTTTCAGTCAAGTTTCAACCTGAAAGCATAGAAAGATGCATAAACTTGAAGTTACAGCTTGATTTCAGTGAGTTTTCATCAAAATACAGGAGTTCTGCATGAAGTGTTCATTTTGGCCTTCTCTCGCTGAGAAAACACTATTTGTGACCTGTGATACAAAAATGCCATAACTTTTGTTCAAAGTGAGTTTTCTGTCAAGTTTCAACCTGAAAGCATAGAAAGATGCATAAACTTGAAGTTACAGCTTGATTTCAGTGAGTTTTCATCAAAATACAGGAGTTCTGCATGAAGTGTTCATTTTGGCCTTCTCTCGCTGAGAAAACACTATTTGTGACCTGTGATACAAAAATGCCATGACTTTTTTTAAAAGTGAGTTTTCAGTCAAGTTTCAACCTGAAAGCATAGAAAGATGCATAAACTTGAAGTTACAGCTTGATTTCAGTGAGTTTTCATCAAAATACAGGAGTTCTGCATGAAGTGTTCATTTTGGCCTTCTCTCGCTGAGAAAACACTATTTGTGACCTGTGATACAAAAATGCCATAACTTTTTTTAAAAGTGAGTTTTCAGTCAAGTTTCAACCTGAAAGCATAGAAAGATGCATAATCTTGAAGTTACAGCTTGATTTCAGTGGGTTTTCATCAAAATACAGGAGTTCTGCATGAAGTGTTCATTTTGGCCTTCTCTCGCTGAGAAAACGCTATTTGTGACCTGTGATACAAAAATGCCATAACTTTTGTTCAAAGTGAGTTTTCAGTCAAGTTTCAACCTGAAAGCATAGAAAGATGCATCAACTTGAAGTTACAGCTTGATTTCAGTGAGTTTTCATCAAAATACAGGAGTTCTGCATGAAGTGTTCATTTTGGCCTTCTCTCGCTGAGAAAACGCTATTTGTGACCTGCGACACAGAACAGCCATAACTTTTGTTCAAAGTGAGTTTTCAGTCAAGTTTCAACCTGAAAGCATAGAAAGATGCATAAACTTGAAGTTACAGCTTGATTTCAGTGAGTTTTCATCAAAATACAGGAGTTCTGCATGAAGTGTTCATTTTGGCCTTCTCTCGCTGAGAAAACACTATTTGTGACCTGTGTTACAAAAATGCAATAACTTTTGTTCAAAGTGAGTTTTCAGTCAAGTTTCAACCTGAAAGCATAGAAAGATGCATAAACTTGAAGTTACAGCTTGATTTCAGTGAGTTTTCATCAAAATACAGGAGTTCTGCATGAAGTGTTCATTTTGGCCTTCTCTCGCTGAGAAAACACTATTTGTGACCTGTGATACAAAAATGCCATAACTTTTGTTCAAAGTGAGTTTTCTGTCAAGTTTCAACCTGAAAGCATAGAAAGATGCATAAACTTGAAGTTACAGCTTGATTTCAGTGAGTTTTCATCAAAATACAGGAGTTCTGCATGAAGTGTTCATTTTGGCCTTCTCTCGCTGAGAAAACACTTTTTGTGACCTGTGATACAAAAATGCCATAACTTTTGTTCAAAGTGAGTTTTCAGTCAAGTTTCAACCTGAAAGCATAGAAAGATGCATAAACTTGAAGTTACAGCTTGATTTCAGTGAGTTTTCATCAAAATACAGGAGTTCTGCATGAAGTGTTCATTTTGGCCTTCTCTCGCTGAGAAAACACTATTTGTGACCTGTGATACAAAAATGCCATAACTTTTGTTCAAAGTGAGTTTTCAGTCAAGTTTCAACCTGAAAGCATAGAAAGATGCATAAACTTGAAGTTACAGCTTGATTTCAGTGGGTTTTCATCAAAATACAGGAGTTCTGCATGAAGTGTTCATTTTGGCCTTCTCTCGCTGAGAAAACGCTATTTGTGACCTGTGATACAAAAATGCCATAACTTTTGTTCAAAGTGAGTTTTCAGTCAAGTTTCAACCTGAAAGCACAGAAAGATGCATAAACTTGAAGTTACAGCTTGATTTCAGTGAGTTTTCATCAAAATACAGGAGTTCTGCATGAAGTGTTCATTTTGGTCTTCTCTCGCTGAGAAAACACTATTTGTGACCTGTGATACAAAAATGCCATAACTTTTGTTCAAAGTGAGTTTTCAGTCAAGTTTCAACCTGAAAGCATAGAAAGATGCATAAACTCAAAGTTACAGCTTGATTTCAGTGGGTTTTCATCAAAATACAGGAGTTCTGCATGAAGTGTTCATTTTGGCCTTCTCTCGCTGAGAAAACACTATTTGTGACCTGTGATACAAAAATGCCATAACTTTTGTTCAAAGTGAGTTTTCAGTCAAGTTTCAACCTGAAAGCATAGAAAGATGCATAAACTTGAAGTTACAGCTTGATTTCAGTGAGTTTTCTTCAAAATACAGGAGTTCTGCATGAAGTGTTCATTTTGGCCTTCTCTCGCTGAGAAAACGCTATTTGTGACCTGTGATACAAAAATGCCATAACTTTTGTTCAAAGTGAGTTTTCAGTCAAGTTTCAACCTGAAAGCATAGAAAGATGCATAAACTTGAAGTTACAGCTTGATTTCAGTGAGTTTTCATCAAAATACAGGAGTTCTGCATGAAGTGTTCATTTTGGCCTTCTCTCGCTGAGAAAACACTATTTGTGACCTGTGATACAAAAATGCCATAACTTTTGTTCAAAGTGAGTTTTCTGTCAAGTTTCAACCTGAAAGCATAGAAAGATGCATAAACTTGAAGTTACAGCTTGATTTCAGTGAGTTTTCATCAAAATACAGGAGTTCTGCATGAAGTGTTCATTTTGGCCTTCTCTCGCTGAGAAAACACTATTTGTGACCTGTGATACAAAAATGCCATGACTTTTTTTAAAAGTGAGTTTTCAGTCAAGTTTCAACCTGAAAGCATAGAAAGATGCATAAACTTGAAGTTACAGCTTGATTTCAGTGAGTTTTCATCAAAATACAGGAGTTCTGCATGAAGTGTTCATTTTGGCCTTCTCTCGCTGAGAAAACACTATTTGTGACCTGTGATACAAAAATGCCATAACTTTTTTTAAAAGTGAGTTTTCAGTCAAGTTTCAACCTGAAAGCATAGAAAGATGCATAAACTTGAAGTTACAGCTTGATTTCAGTGGGTTTTCATCAAAATACAGGAGTTCTGCATGAAGTGTTCATTTTGGCCTTCTCTCGCTGAGAAAACGCTATTTGTGACCTGTGATACAAAAATGCCATAACTTTTGTTCAAAGTGAGTTTTCAGTCAAGTTTCAACCTGAAAGCATAGAAAGATGCATCAACTTGAAGTTACAGCTTGATTTCAGTGAGTTTTCATCAAAATACAGGAGTTCTGCATGAAGTGTTCATTTTGGCCTTCTCTCGCTGAGAAAACACTATTTGTGACCTGTGATACAAAAATGCCATAACTTTTGTTCAAAGTGAGTTTTCAGTCAAGTTTCAACCTGAAAGCATAGAAAGATGCATCAACTTGAAGTTACAGCTTGATTTCAGTAAGTTTTCATCAAAATACAGGAGTTCTGCATGAAGTGTTCATTTTGGCCTTCTCTCGCTGAGAAAACACTATTTGTGACCTGTGATACAAAAATGCCATAACTTTGGTTTAAAGTGAGTTTTCAGTCAAGTTTCAACCTGAAAGCATAGAAAGATGCATAAACTTGAAGTTACAGCTTGATTTCAGTGAGTTTTCATCAAAATACAGGAGTTCTGCATGAAGTGTTCATTTTGGCCTTCTCTCGCTGAGAAAACGCTATTTGTGACCTGCGACACAGAACAGCCATAACTTTTGTTCAAAGTGAGTTTTCAGTCAAGTTTCAACCTGAAAGCATAGAAAGATGCATCAACTTGAAGTTACAGCTTGATTTCAGTGAGTTTTCATCAAAATACAGGAGTTCTGCATGAAGTGTTCATTTAGGCCTTCTCTCGCTTAGAAAACACTCTTTGTGACCTGTGATACAAAAATGCCATAACTTTTTTTAAAAGTGAGTTTTCAGTCAAGTTTCAACCTGAAAGCATAGAAAGATGCATCAACTTGAAGTTACAGCTTGATTTCAGTGAGTTTTCATCAAAATACAGGAGTTCTGCATGAAGTGTTCATTTTGGCCTTCTCTCGCTGAGAAAACACTATTTGTGACCTGTGATACAAAAATGCCATAACTTTTGTTCAAAGTGAGTTTTCAGTCAAGTTTCAACCTGAAAGCATAGAAAGATGCATAAACTTGAAGTTACAGCTTGATTTCAGTGGGTTTTCATCAAAATACAGGAGTTCTGCATGAAGTGTTCATTTTGGCCTTCTCTCGCTGAGAAAACGCTATTTGTGACCTGTGATACAAAAATGCCATAACTTTTGTTCAAAGTGAGTTTTCAGTCAAGTTTCAACCTGAAAGCATAGAAAGATGCATAAACTTGAAGTTACAGCTTGATTTCAGTGAGTTTTCATCAAAATACAGGAGTTCTGCATGAAGTGTTCATTTTGGCCTTCTCTCGCTGAGAAAACACTATTTGTGACCTGTGATACAAAAATGCCATAACTTTTGTTCAAAGTGAGTTTTCAGTCAAGTTTCAACCTGAAAGCATAGAAAGATGCATAAACTTGAAGTTACAGCTTGATTTCAGTGAGTTTTCATCAAAATACAGGAGTTCTGGATGAAGTGTTCATTTTGGCCTTCTCTCGCTGAGAAAACACTATTTGTGACCTGTGATACAAAAATGCCATAACTTTTGTTCAAAGTGAGTTTTCAGTCAAGTTTCAACCTGAAAGCATAGAAAGATGCATAAACTTGAAGTTACAGCTTGATTTCAGTGGGTTTTCATCAAAATACAGGAGTTCTGCATGAAGTGTTCATTTTGGCCTTCTCTCGCTGAGAAAACGCTATTTGTGACCTGTGATACAAAAATGCCATAACTTTTGTTCAAAGTGAGTTTTCAGTCAAGTTTCAACCTGAAAGCATAGAAAGATGCATAAACTTGAAGTTACAGCTTGATTTCAGTGAGTTTTCATCAAAATACAGGAGTTCTGCATGAAGTGTTCATTTTGGCCTTCTCTCGCTGAGAAAACACTATTTGTGACCTGTGATACAAAAATGCCATAACTTTTGTTCAAAGTGAGTTTTCAGTCAAGTTTCAACCTGAAAGCATAGAAAGATGCATAAACTTGAAGTTACAGCTTGATTTCAGTGAGTTTTCATCAAAATACAGGAGTTCTGCATGAAGTGTTCATTTTGGCCTTCTCTCGCTGAGAAAACACTATTTTTGACCTGTGATACAAAAATGCCATAACTTTTGTTCAAAGTGAGTTTTCAGTCAAGTTTCAACCTGAAAGCATAGAAAGATGTATAAACTTGAAGTTACAGCTTGATTTCAGTGAGTTTTCATCAAAATACAGGAGTTCTGCATGAAGTGTTCATTTTGGCCTTCTCTCGCTGAGAAAACACTATTTGTGACATGCGACACAGAACAGCCATAACTTTTGTTCAAAGTGAGTTTTCAGTCAAGTTTCAACCTGAAAGCATAGAAAGATGCATAAACTTGAAGTTACAGCTTGATTTCAGTGAGTTTTCATCAAAATACAGGAGTTCTGCATGAAGTGTTCATTTTGGCCTTCTCTCGCTGAGAAAACACTATTTGTGACATGCGACACAGAACAGCCATAACTTTTGTTCAAAGTGAGTTTTCAGTCAATTTTCAACCTGAAAGCATAGAAAGATGCATAAACTTGAAGTTACAGCTTGATTTCAGTGAGTTTTCATCAAAATACAGGAGTTCTGCATGAAGTGTTCATTTTGGCCTTCTCTCGCTGAGAAAACACTATTTGTGACCTGTGATACAAAAATGCCATAACTTTTGTTCAAAGTGAGTTTTCAGTCAAGTTTCAACCTGAAAGCATAGAAAGATGCATAAACTTGAAGTTTCAGCTTGATTTCAGTGAGTTTTCATCAAAATACAGGAGTTCTGCATGAAGTGTTCATTTTGGCCTTCTCTCGCTGAGAAAACACTATTTGTGACCTGTGATACAAAAATGCCACAATTTTGTTCAAAGTGAGTTTTCAGTCAAGTTTCAACCTGAAAGCATAGAAAGATGCATAAACTTGAAGTTACAGCTTGATTTCAGTGAGTTTTCATCAAAATACAGGAGTTCTGCATGAAGTGTTCATTTTGGCCTTCTCTCGCTGAGAAAACGCTATTTGTGACCTGCGACACAGAACAGCCATAACTTTTGTTCAAAGTGAGTTTTCAGTCAAGTTTCAACCTGAAAGCATAGAAAGATGCATAAACTTGAAGTTACAGCTTGATTTCAGTGAGCTTTCATCAAAATACAGGAGTTCTGCATGAAGTGTTCATTTTGGCCTTCTCTCGCTGAGAAAACACTATTTGTGACCTGCGACACAGAACAGCCATAACTTTTGTTCAAAGTGAGTTTTCAGTCAAGTTTCAACCTGAAAGCATAGAAAGATGCATAAACTTGAAGTTACAGCTTGATTTCAGTGGGTTTTCATCAAAATACAGGAGTTCTGCATGAAGTGTTCATTTTGGCCTTCTCTCGCTGAGAAAACGCTATTTGTGACCTGTGATACAAAAATGCCATAACTTTTGTTCAAAGTGAGTTTTCAGTCAAGTTTCAACCTGAAAGCATAGAAAGATGCATAAACTTGAAGTTACAGCTTGATTTCAGTGAGTTTTCATCAAAATACAGGAGTTCTGCATGAAGTGTTCATTTTGGCCTTCTCTCGCTGAGAAAACACTATTTGTGACCTGTGATACAAAAATGCCATAACTTTTGTTCAAAGTGAGTTTTCAGTCAAGTTTCAACCTGAAAGCATAGAAAGATGCATAAACTTGAAGTTTCAGCTTGATTTCAGTGAGTTTTCATCAAAATACAGGAGTTCTGCATGAAGTGTTCATTTTGGCCTTCTCTCGCTGAGAAAACACTATTTGTGACCTGTGATACAAAAATGCCATAACTTTTTTTAAAAGTGAGTTTTCAGTCAAGTTTCAACCTGAAAGCATAGAAAGATGCATCAACTTGAAGTTACAGCTTGATTTCAGTGAGTTTTCATCAAAATACAGGAGTTCTGCATGAAGTGTTCATTTTGGCCTTCTCTCGCTGAGAAAACGCTATTTGTGACCTGCGACACAGAACAGCCATAACTTTTGTTCAAAGTGAGTTTTCAGTCAAGTTTCAACCTGAAAGCATAGAAAGATGCATAAACTTGAAGTTACAGCTTGATTTCAGTGAGCTTTCATCAAAATACAGGAGTTCTGCATGAAGTGTTCATTTTGGCCTTCTCTCGCTGAGAAAACACTATTTGTGACCTGCGACACAGAACAGCCATAACTTTTGTTCAAAGTGAGTTTTCAGTCAAGTTTCAACCTGAAAGCATAGAAAGATGCATAAACTTTAAGTTACAGCTTGATTTCAGTGAGTTTTCATCAAAATACAGGAGTTCTGCATGAAGTGTTCATTTTGGCCTTCTCTCGCTGAGAAAACACTATTTGTGACCTGTGATACAAAAATGCCATAACTTTTGTTCAAAGTGAGTTTTCAGTCAAGTTTCAACCTGAAAGCATAGAAAGATGCATAAACTTGAAGTTACAGCTTGATTTCAGTGAGTTTTCATCAAAATACAGGAGTTCTGCATGAAGTGTTCATTTTGGCCTTCTCTCGCTGAGAAAACACTATTTGTGACCTGTGTTACAAAAATGCAATAACTTTTGTTCAAAGTGAGTTTTCAGTCAAGTTTCAACCTGAAAGCATAGAAAGATGCATAAACTTGAAGTTACAGCTTGATTTCAGTGAGTTTTCATCAAAATACAGGAGTTCTGCATGAAGTGTTCATTTTGGCCTTCTCTCGCTGAGAAAACACTATTTGTGACCTGTGATACAAAAATGCCATAACTTTTGTTCAAAGTGAGTTTTCTGTAAAGTTTCAACCTGAAAGCATAGAAAGATGCATAAACTTGAAGTTACAGCTTGATTTCAGTGAGTTTTCATCAAAATACAGGAGTTCTGCATGAAGTGTTCATTTTGGCCTTCTCTCGCTGAGAAAACGCTATTTGTGACCTGCGACACAGAACAGCCATAACTTTTGTTCAAAGTGAGTTTTCAGTCAAGTTTCAACCTGAAAGCATAGAAAGATGCATAAACTTGAAGTTACAGCTTGATTTCAGTGAGTTTTCATCAAAATACAGGAGTTCTGCATGAAGTGTTCATTTTGGCCTTCTCTCGCTGAGAAAACACTATTTGTGACCTGTGATACAAAAATGCCATGACTTTTTTTAAAAGTGAGTTTTCAGTCAAGTTTCAACCTGAAAGCATAGAAAGATGCATAAACTTGAAGTTACAGCTTGATTTCAGTGAGTTTTCATCAAAATACAGGAGTTCTGCATGAAGTGTTCATTTTGGCCTTCTCTCGCTGAGAAAACACTATTTGTGACCTGTGATACAAAACAGCCATAACTTTTGTTCAAAGTGAGTTTTCAGTCAAGTTTCAACCTGAAAGCATAGAAAGATGCATAAACTTGAAGTTACAGCTTGATTTCAGTGAGCTTTCATCAAAATACAGGAGTTCTGCATGAAGTGTTCATTTTGGCCTTCTCTCGCTGAGAAAACACTATTTGTGACCTGCGACACAGAACAGCCATAACTTTTGTTCAAAGTGAGTTTTCAGTCAAGTTTCAACCTGAAAGCATAGAAAGATGCATAAACTTGAAGTTACAGCTTGATTTCAGTGAGTTTTCATCAAAATACAGGAGTTCTGCATGAAGTGTTCATTTTGGCCTTCTCTCGCTGAGAAAACAATATTTGTGACCTGTGATACAAAAATGCCATAACTTTTGTTCAAAGTGAGTTTTCAGTCAAGTTTCAACCTGAAAGCATAGAAAGATGCATAAACTTGAAGTTACAGCTTGATTTCAGTGAGTTTTCATCAAAATACAGGAGTTCTGCATGTAGTGTTCATTTTGGCCTTCTCTCGCTGAGAAAACACTATTTGTGACCTGTGTTACAAAAATGCAATAACTTTTGTTCAAAGTGAGTTTTCAGTCAAGTTTCAACCTGAAAGCATAGAAAGATGCATAAACTTGAAGTTACAGCTTGATTTCAGTGAGTTTTCTTCAAAATACAGGAGTTCTGCATGAAGTGTTCATTTTGGCCTTCTCTCGCTGAGAAAACGCTATTTGTGACCTGTGATACAAAAATGCCATAACTTTTGTTCAAAGTGAGTTTTCAGTCAAGTTTCAACCTGAAAGCATAGAAAGATGCATAAACTTGAAGTTACAGCTTGATTTCAGTGAGTTTTCATCAAAATACAGGAGTTCTGCATGAAGTGTTCATTTTGGCCTTCTCTCGCTGAGAAAACACTATTTGTGACCTGTGATACAAAAATGCCATAACTTTTGTTCAAAGTGAGTTTTCTGTCAAGTTTCAACCTGAAAGCATAGAAAGATGCATAAACTTGAAGTTACAGCTTGATTTCAGTGAGTTTTCATCAAAATACAGGAGTTCTGCATGAAGTGTTCATTTTGGCCTTCTCTCGCTGAGAAAACGCTATTTGTGACCTGCGACACAGAAAAGCCATAACTTTTGTTCAAAGTGAGTTTTCAGTCAAGTTTCAACCTGAAAGCATAGAAAGATGCATAAACTTGAAGTTACAGCTTGATTTCAGTGAGTTTTCATCAAAATACAGGAGTTCTGCATGAAGTGTTCATTTTGGCCTTCTCTCGCTGAGAAAACACTATTTGTGACCTGTGATACAAAAATGCCATGACTTTTTTTAAAAGTGAGTTTTCAGTCAAGTTTCAACCTGAAAGCATAGAAAGATGCATAAACTTGAAGTTACAGCTTGATTTCAGTGAGTTTTCATCAAAATACAGGAGTTCTGCATGAAGTGTTCATTTTGGCCTTCTCTCGCTGAGAAAACACTATTTGTTACCTGTGATACAAAAATGCCATAACTTTTTTTAAAAGTGAGTTTTCAGTCAAGTTTCAACCTGAAAGCATAGAAAGATGCATAAACTTGAAGTTACAGCTTGATTTCAGTGGGTTTTCATCAAAATACAGGAGTTCTGCATGAAGTGTTCATTTTGGCCTTCTCTCGCTGAGAAAACGCTATTTGTGACCTGTGATACAAAAATGCCATAACTTTTGTTCAAAGTGAGTTTTCAGTCAAGTTTCAACCTGAAAGCATAGAAAGATGCATCAACTTGATGTTACAGCTTGATTTCAGTGAGTTTTCATCAAAATACAGGAGTTCTGCATGAAGTGTTCATTTTGGCCTTCTCTCGCTGAGAAAACACTATTTGTGACCTGTGATACAAAAATGCCATAACTTTTGTTCAAAGTGAGTTTTCAGTCAAGTTTCAACCTGAAAGCATAGAAAGATGCATAAACTTGAAGTTACAGCTTGATTTCAGTGAGTTTTCATCAAAATACAGGAGTTCTGCATGAAGTGTTCATTTCGGCCTTCTCTCGCTGAGAAAACACTATTTTTGACCTGTGATACAAAAATGCCATAACTTTTGTTCAAAGTGAGTTTTCTGTCAAGTTTCAACCTGAAAGCATAGAAAGATGCATAAACTTGAAGTTACAGCTTGATTTCAGTAAGTTTTCATCAAAATACAGGAGTTCTGCATGAAGTGTTCATTTTGGCCTTCTCTCGCTGAGAAAACGCTATTTGTGACCTGCGACACAGAACAGCCATAACTTTTGTTCAAAGTGAGTTTTCAGTCAAGTTTCAACCTGAAAGCATAGAAAGATGCATAAACTTGAAGTTACAGCTTGATTTCAGTGAGTTTTCATCAAAATACAGGAGTTCTGCATGAAGTGTTCATTTTGGCCTTCTCTCGCTGAGAAAACGCTATTTGTGACCTGCGACACAGAACAGCCATAACTTTTGTTCAAAGTGAGTTTTCAGTCAAGTTTCAACCTGAAAGCATAGAAAGATGCATAAACTTGAAGTTACAGCTTGATTTCAGTGAGTTTTCATCAAAATACAGGAGTTCTGCATGAAGTGTTCATTTTGGCCTTCTCTCGCTGAGAAAACGCTATTTGTGACCTGCGACACAGAACAGCCATAACTTTTGTTCAGAGTGAGTTTTCAGTCAAGTTTCAACCTGAAAGCATAGAAAGATGCATAAACTTGAAGTTACAGCTTGATTTCAGTGAGTTTTCATCAAAATACAGGAGTTCTGCATGAAGTGTTCATTTTGGCCTTCTCTCGCTGAGAAAACACTATTTGTGACCTGTGATACAAAAATGCCATAACTTTTTTTAAAAGTGAGTTTTCAGTCAAGTTTCAACCTGAAAGCATAGAAAGATGCATAAACTTGAAGTTACAGCTTGATTTCAGTGAGTTTTCATCAAAATACAGGAGTTCTGCATGAAGTGTCCATTTTGGCCTTCGCTCGCTGAGAAAACACTATTTGTGACCTGTGATACAAAAATGCCATAACTTTTGTTCAAAGTGAGTTTTCAGTCAAGTTTCAACCTGAAAGCATAGAAAGATGCATAAACTTGAAGTTACAGCTTGATTTCAGTGGGTTTTCATCAAAATACAGGAGTTCTGCATGAAGTGTTCATTTTGGCCTTCTCTCGCTGAGAAAACACTATTTGTGACCTGTGATACAAAAATGCCATAACTTTTGTTCAAAGTGAGTTTTCAGTCAAGTTTCAACCTGAAAGCATAGAAAGATGCATAAACTTGAAGTTACAGCTTGATTTCAGTGGGTTTTCATCAAAATACAGGAGTTCTGCATGAAGTGTTCATTTTGGCCTTCTCTCGCTGAGAAAACGCTATTTGTGACCTGTGATACAAAAATGCCATAACTTTTGTTCAAAGTGAGTTTTCAGTAAAGTTTCAACCTGAAAGCATAGAAAGATGCATAAACTTGAAGTTACAGCTTGATTTCAGTGAGTTTTCATCAAAATACAGGAGTTCTGCATGAAGTGTTCATTTTGGCCTTCTCTCGCTGAGAAAACAATATTTTTGACCTGTGATACAAAAATGCCATAACTTTTGTTCAAAGTGAGTTTTCAGTCAAGTTTCAACCTGAAAGCATAGAAAGATGCATAAACTTGAAGTTTCAGCTTGATTTCAGTGAGTTTTCATCAAAATACAGGAGTTCTGCATGAAGTGTTCATTTTGGCCTTCTCTCGCTGAGAAAACACTATTTGTGACCTGTGATACAAAAATGCCATAATTTTGTTAAAAGTGAGTTTTCAGTCAAGTTTCAACCTGAAAGCATAGAAAGATGCATAAACTTGAAGTTACAGCTTGATTTCAGTGAGTTTTCATCAAAATACAGGAGTTCTGCATGAAGTGTTCATTTTGGCCTTCTCTCGCTGAGAAAACGCTATTTGTGACCTGCGAAACAGAACAGCCATAACTTTTGTTCAAAGTGAGTTTTCGGTCAAGTTTCAACCTGAAAGCATAGAAAGATGCATAAACTTGAAGTTACAGCTTGATTTCAGTGAGCTTTCATCAAAATACAGGAGTTCTGCATGAAGTGTTCATTTTGGCCTTCTCTCGCTGAGAAAACACTATTTGTGACCTGCGACACAGAACACCCATAACTTTTGTTCAAAGTGAGTTTTCAGTCAAGTTTCAACCTGAAAGCATAGAAAGATGCATAAACTTGAAGTTACAGCTTGATTTCAGTGAGTTTTCATCAAAATACAGGAGTTCTGCATGAAGTGTTCATTTTGGCCTTCTCTTGCTGAGAAAACACTATTTGTGACCTGTGATACAAAAATGCCATAACTTTTTTTAAAAGTGAGTTTTCAGTCAAGTTTCAACCTGAAAGCATAGAAAGATGCATAAACTTGAAGTTACAGCTTGATTTCAGTGAGTTTTCATCAAATTCAGGAGTTCTGCATGAAGTGTTCATTTTGGCCTTCTCTCGCTGAGAAAACACTATTTGTGACCTGTGATACAAAAATGCAATAACTTTTGTTCAAAGTGAGTTTTCAGTCAAGTTTCAACCTGAAAGCATAGAAAGATGCATAAACTTGAAGTTACAGCTTGATTTCAGTGAGTTTTCATCAAAATACAGGAGTTCTTCATGAAGTGTTCATTTTGGCCTTCTCTCGCTGAGAAAACGCTATTTGTGACCTGTGATACAAAAATGCCATAACTTTTGTTCAAAGTGAGTTTTCAGTCAAGTTTCAACCTGAAAGCATAGAAAGATGCATAAACTTGAAGTTACAGCTTGATTTCAGTGAGTTTTCATCAAAATACAGGAGTTCTGCATGAAGTGTTCATTTTGGCCTACTCTCGCTGAGAAAACACTATTTGTGACCTGTGATACAAAAATGCCATAACTTTTGTTCAAAGTGAGTTTTCAGTCAAGTTTCAACCTGAAAGCATAGAAAGATGCATAAACTTGAAGTTACAGCTTGATTTCAGTGAGTTTTCATCAAAATACAGGAGTTCTGCATGAAGTGTTCATTTTGGCCTTCTCTCGCTGAGAAAACACTATTTGTGACCTGCGACACAGAACAGCCATAACTTTTGTTCAAAGTGAGTTTTCAGTCAAGTTTCAACCTGAAAGCATAGAAAGATGCATAAACTTGAAGTTACAGCTTGATTTCAGTGAGTTTTCATCAAAATACAGGAGTTCTGCATGAAGTGTTCATTTTGGCCTTCTCTCGCTGAGAAAACACTATTTGTGACCTGTGATACAAAAATGCCATGACTTTTTTTAAAAGTGAGTTTTCAGTCAAGTTTCAACCTGAAAGCATAGAAAGATGCATAAACTTGAAGTTACAGCTTGATTTCAGTGTGTTTTCATCAAAATACAGGAGTTCTGCATGAAGTGTTCATTTTGGCCTTCTCTCGCTGAGAAAACACTATTTGTGACCTGTGATACAAAACTGCCATAACTTTTTTTAAAAGTGAGTTTTCAGTCAAGTTTCAACCTGAAAGCATAGAAAGATGCATAAACTTGAAGTTACAGCTTGATTTCAGTGGGTTTTCATCAAAATACAGGAGTTCTGCATGAAGTGTTCATTTTGGCCTTCTCTCGCTGAGAAAACGCTATTTGTGACCTGTGATACAGAAATGCCATAACTTTTGTTCAAAGTGAGTTTTCAGTCAAGTTTCAACCTGAAAGCATAGAAAGATGCATCAACTTGAAGTTACAGCTTGATTTCAGTGAGTTTTCATCAAAATACAGGAGTTCTGCATGAAGTGTTCATTTTGGCCTTCTCTCGCTGAGAAAACACTATTTGTGACCTGTGATACAAAAATGCCATAACTTTTGTTCAAAGTGAGTTTTCAGTCAAGTTTCAACCTGAAAGCATTGAAAGATGCATAAACTTGAAGTTACAGCTTGATTTCAGTGAGTTTTCATCAAAATACAGGAGTTCTGCATGAAGTGTTCATTTTGGCCTTCTCTCGCTGAGAAAACACTATTTTTGACCTGTGATACAAAAATGCCAAAACTTTTGTTCAAAGTGAGTTTTCTGTCAAGTTTCAACCTGAAAGCATAGAAAGATGCATAAACTTGAAGTTACAGCTTGATTTCAGTGAGTTTTCATCAAAATACAGGAGTTCTGCATGAAGTGTTCATTTTGGCCTTCTCTCGCTGAGAAAACGCTATTTGTGACCTGCGACACAGAACAGCCATAACTTTTGTTCAAAGTGAGTTTTCAGTCAAGTTTCAACCTGAAAGCATAGAAAGATGCATAAACTTGAAGTTACAGCTTGATTTCAGTGAGCTTTCATCAAAATACAGGAGTTCTGCATGAAGTGTTCATTTTGGCCTTCTCTCGCTGAGAAAACACTATTTGTGACCTGCGACACAGAACAGCCATAACTTTTGTTCAAAGTGAGTTTTCAGTCAAGTTTCAACCTGAAAGCATAGAAAGATGCATAAACTTGAAGTTACAGCTTGATTTCAGTGAGTTTTCATCAAAATACAGGAGTTCTGCATGAAGTGTTCATTTTGGCCTTCTCTCGCTGAGAAAACACTATTTGTGACCTGTGATACAAAAATGCCATAACTTTTTTTAAAAGTGAGTTTTCAGTCAAGTTTCAACCTGAAAGCATAGAAAGATGCATAAACTTGAAGTTACAGCTTGATTTCAGTGAGTTTTCATCAAAATACAGGAGTTCTGCATGAAGTGTTCATTTTGGCCTTCTCTCGCTGAGAAAACACTATTTGTGACCTGTGATACAAAAATGCAATAACTTTTGTTCAAAGTGAGTTTTCAGTCAAGTTTCAACCTGAAAGCATAGAAAGATGCATAAACTTGAAGTTACAGCTTGATTTTAGTGAGTTTTCTTCAAAATACAGGAGTTCTGCATGAAGTGTTCATTTTGGCCTTCTCTCCCTGAGAAAACGCTATTTGTGACCTGTGATACAAAAATGCCATAACTTTTGTTCAAAGTGAGTTTTCAGTCAAGTTTCAACCTGAAAGCATAGAAAGATGCATAAACTTGAAGTTACAGCTTGATTTCAGTGAGTTTTCATCAAAATACAGGAGTTCTGCATGAAGTGTTCATTTTGGCCTTCTCTCGCTGAGAAAACACTATTTGTGACCTGTGATACAAAAATGCCATAACTTTTGTTCAAAGTGAGTTTTCTGTCAAGTTTCAACCTGAAAGCATAGAAAGATGCATAAACTTGAAGTTACAGCTTGATTTCAGTGAGTTTTCATCAAAATACAGGAGTTCTGCATGAAGTGTTCATTTTGGCCTTCTCTCGCTGAGAAAACGCTATTTGTGACCTGCGACACAGAACAGCCATAACTTTTGTTCAAAGTGAGTTTTCAGTCAAGTTTCAACCTGAAAGCATAGAAAGATGCATAAACTTGAAGTTACAGCTTGATTTCAGTGAGTTTTCATCAAAATACAGGAGTTCTGCATGAAGTGTTCATTTTGGCCTTCTCTCGCTGAGAAAACACTATTTGTGACCTGTGATACAAAAATGCCATGACTTTTTTTAAAAGTGAGTTTTCAGTCAAGTTTCAACCTGAAAGCATAGAAAGATGCATAAACTTGAAGTTACAGCTTGATTTCAGTGAGTTTTCATCAAAATACAGGAGTTCTGCATGAAGTGTTCATTTTGGCCTTCTCTCGCTGAGAAAACACTATTTGTGACCTGTGATACAAAAATGCCATAACTTTTTTTAAAAGTGAGTTTTCAGTCAAGTTTCAACCTGAAAGCATAGAAAGATGCATAAACTTGAAGTTACAGCTTGATTTCAGTGGGTTTTCATCAAAATACAGGAGTTCTGCATGAAGTGTTCATTTTGGCCTTCTCTCGCTGAGAAAACGCTATTTGTGACCTGTGATACAAAAATGCCATAACTTTTGTTCAAAGTGAGTTTTCAGTCAAGTTTCAACCTGAAAGCATAGAAAGATGCATCAACTTGAAGTTACAGCTTGATTTCAGTGAGTTTTCATCAAAATACAGGAGTTCTGCATGAAGTGTTCATTTTGGCCTTCTCTCGCTGAGAAAACACTATTTGTGACCTGTGATACAAAAATGCCATAACTTTTGTTCAAAGTGAGTTTTCAGTCAAGTTTCAACCTGAAAGCATAGAAAGATGCATAAACTTGAAGTTACAGCTTGATTTCAGTGAGTTTTCATCAAATTACAGGAGTTCTGCATGAAGTGTTCATTTTGGCCTTCTCTCGCTGAGAAAAAACTATTTTTGACCTGTGATACAAAAATGCCATTACTTTTGTTCAAAGTGAGTTTTCTGTCAAGTTTCAACCTGAAAGCATAGAAAGATGCATAAACTTGAAGTTACAGCTTGATTTCAGTGAGCTTTCATGAAAATACAGGAGTTCTGCATGAAGTGTTCATTTTGGCCTTCTCTCGCTGAGAAAACGCTATTTGTGACCTGCGACACAGAACAGCCATAACTTTTGTTCAAAGTGAGTTTTCAGTCAAGTTTCAACCTGAAAGCATAGAAAGATGCATAAACTTGAAGTTACAGCTTGATTTCAGTGAGTTTTCATCAAAATACAGGAGTTCTGCATGAAGTGTTCATTTTGGCCTTCTCTCGCTGAGAAAACACTATTTGTGACCTGTGATACAAAAATGCCATAACTTTGGTTCAAAGTGAGTTTTCAGTCAAGTTTCAACCTGAAAGCATAGAAAGATGCATAAACTTGAAGTTACAGCTTGATTTCAGTGAGTTTTCATCAAAATACAGGAGTTCTGCATGAAGTGTTCATTTTGGCCTTCTCTCGCTGAGAAAACACTATTTGTGACCTGTGATACAAAAATGCCATAACTTTTGTTCAAAGTGAGTTTTCAGTCAAGATTCAACCTGAAAGCATAGAAAGATGCATAAACTTGAAGTTACAGCTTGATTTCAGTGAGTTTTCATCAAAATACAGGAGTTCTGCATGAAGTGTTCATTTTTGCCTTCTCTCGCTGAGAAAACGCTATTTGTGACCTGCGACACAGAACAGCCATAACTTTTGTTCAAAGTGAGTTTTCTGTCAAGTTTCAACCTGAAAGCATAGAAAGATGCATAAACTTGAAGTTACAGCTTGATTTCAGTGAGTTTTCATCAAAATACAGGAGTTCTGCATGAAGTGTTCATTTTGGCCTTCTCTTGCTGAGAAAACACTATTTGTGACCTGTGATACAAAAATGCCATAACTTTTGTTCAAAGTGAGTTTTCAGTCAAGTTTCAACCTGAAAGCATAGAAAGATGCATAAACTTGAAGTTACAGCTTGATTTCAGTGAGTTTTCATCAAAATACAGGAGTTCTGCATGAAGTGTTCATTTTGGCCTTCTCTCGCTGAGAAAACACTATTTGTGACCTGTGATACAAAAATGCCATAACTTTTTTTAAAAGTGAGTTTTCAGTCAAGTTTCAACCTGAAAGCATAGAAAGATGCATAAACTTGAAGTTACAGCTTGATTTCAGTGTGTTTTCATCAAAATACAGGAGTTCTGCATGAAGTGTTCATTTTGGCCTTCTCTCGCTGAGAAAACACTATTTGTGACCTGTGATACAAAAATGCCATAACTTTTTTTAAAAGTGAGTTTTCAGTCAAGTTTCAACCTGAAAGCATAGAAAGATGAATAAACTTGAAGTTACAGCTTGATTTCAGTGGGTTTTCATCAAAATACAGGAGTTCTGCATGAAGTGTTCATTTTGGCCTTCTCTCGCTGAGAAAACGCTATTTGTGACCTGTGATACAGAAATGCCATAACTTTTGTTCAAAGTGAGTTTTCAGTCAAGTTTCAACCTGAAAGCATAGAAAGATGCATCAACTTGAAGTTACAGCTTGATTTCAGTGAGTTTTCATCAAAATACAGGAGTTCTGCATGAAGTGTTCATTTTGGCCTTCTCTCGCTGAGAAAACACTATTTGTGACCTGTGATACAAAAATGCCATAACTTTTGTTCAAAGTGAGTTTTCAGTCAAGTTTCAACCTGAAAGCATAGAAAGATGCATAAACTTGAAGTTACAGCTTGATTTCAGTGAGTTTTCATCAAAATACAGGAGTTCTGCATGAAGTGTTCATTTTGGCCTACTCTCGCTGAGAAAACACTATTTGTGACCTGTGATACAAAAATGCCATAACTTTTGTTCAAAGTGAGTTTTCAGTCAAGTTTCAACCTGAAAGCATAGAAAGATGCATAAACTTGAAGTTACAGCTTGATTTCAGTGAGTTTTCATCAAAATACAGGAGTTCTGCATGAAGTGTTCATTTTGGCCTTCTCTCGCTGAGAAAACACTATTTGTGACCTGCGACACAGAACAGCCATAACTTTTGTTCAAAGTGAGTTTTCAGTCAAGTTTCAACCTGAAAGCATAGAAAGATGCATAAACTTGAAGTTACAGCTTGATTTCAGTGAGTTTTCATCAAAATACAGGAGTTCTGCATGAAGTGTTCATTTTGGCCTTCTCTCGCTGAGAAAACACTATTTGTGACCTGTGATACAAAAATGCCATGACTTTTTTTAAAAGTGAGTTTTCAGTCAAGTTTCAACCTGAAAGCATAGAAAGATGCATAAACTTGAAGTTACAGCTTGATTTCAGTGTGTTTTCATCAAAATACAGGAGTTCTGCATGAAGTGTTCATTTTGGCCTTCTCTCGCTGAGAAAACACTATTTGTGACCTGTGATACAAAAATGCCATAACTTTTTTTAAAAGTGAGTTTTCAGTCAAGTTTCAACCTGAAAGCATAGAAAGATGCATAAACTTGAAGTTACAGCTTGATTTCAGTGGGTTTTCATCAAAATACAGGAGTTCTGCATGAAGTGTTCATTTTGGCCTTCTCTCGCTGAGAAAACGCTATTTGTGACCTGTGATACAGAAATGCCATAACTTTTGTTCAAAGTGAGTTTTCAGTCAAGTTTCAACCTGAAAGCATAGAAAGATGCATAAACTTGAAGTTACAGCTTGATTTCAGTGAGTTTTCATCAAAATACAGGAGTTCTGCATGAAGTGTTCATTTTGGCCTTCTCTCGCTGAGAAAACACTATTTTTGACCTGTGATACAAAAATGCCAAAACTTTTGTTCAAAGTGAGTTTTCTGTCAAGTTTCAACCTGAAAGCATAGAAAGATGCATAAACTTGAAGTTACAGCTTGATTTCAGTGAGTTTTCATCAAAATACAGGAGTTCTGCATGAAGTGTTCATTTTGGCCTTCTCTCGCTGAGAAAACGCTATTTGTGACCTGCGACACAGAACAGCCATAACTTTTGTTCAAAGTGAGTTTTCAGTCAAGTTTCAACCTGAAAGCATAGAAAGATGCATAAACTTGAAGTTACAGCTTGATTTCAGTGAGCTTTCATCAAAATACAGGAGTTCTGCATGAAGTGTTCATTTTGGCCTTCTCTCGCTGAGAAAACACTATTTGTGACCTGCGACACAGAACAGCCATAACTTTTGTTCAAAGTGAGTTTTCAGTCAAGTTTCAACCTGAAAGCATAGAAAGATGCATAAACTTGAAGTTACAGCTTGATTTCAGTGAGTTTTCATCAAAATACAGGAGTTCTGCATGAAGTGTTCATTTTGGCCTTCTCTCGCTGAGAAAACGCTATTTGTGACCTGTGATACAAAAATGCCATAACTTTTTTTAAAAGTGAGTTTTCAGTCAAGTTTCAACCTGAAAGCATAGAAAGATGCATAAACTTGAAGTTACAGCTTGATTTCAGTGAGTTTTCATCAAAATACAGGAGTTCTGCATGAAGTGTTCATTTTGGCCTTCTCTCGCTGAGAAAACACTATTTGTGACCTGTGATACAAAAATGCAATAACTTTTGTTCAAAGTGAGTTTTCAGTCAAGTTTCAACCTGAAAGCATAGAAAGATGCATAAACTTGAAGTTACAGCTTGATTTCAGTGAGTTTTCTTCAAAATACAGGAGTTCTGCATGAAGTGTTCATTTTGGCCTTCTCTCGCTGAGAAAACGCTATTTGTGACCTGTGATACAAAAATGCCATAACTTTTGTTCAAAGTGAGTTTTCAGTCAAGTTTCAACCTGAAAGCATAGAAAGATGCATAAACTTGAAGTTACAGCTTGATTTCAGTGAGTTTTCATCAAAATACAGGAGTTCTGCATGAAGTGTTCATTTTGGCCTTCTCTCGCTGAGAAAACACTATTTGTGACCTGTGATACAAAAATGCCATAACTTTTGTTCAAAGTGAGTTTTCTGTCAAGTTTCAACCTGAAAGCATAGAAAGATGCATAAACTTGAAGTTACAGCTTGATTTCAGTGAGTTTTCATCAAAATACAGGAGTTCTGCATGAAGTGTTCATTTTGGCCTTCTCTCGCTGAGAAAACACTATTTGTGACCTGTGATACAAAAATGCCATAACTTTTTTTAAAAGTGAGTTTTCAGTCAAGTTTCAACCTGAAAGCATAGAAAGATGCATAAACTTGAAGTTACAGCTTGATTTCAGTGGGTTTTCATCAAAATACAGGAGTTCTGCATGAAGTGTTCATTTTGGCCTTCTCTCGCTGAGAAAACACTATTTGTGACCTGTGATACAAAAATGCCATAACTTTTTTTAAAAGTGAGTTTTCAGTCAAGTTTCAACCTGAAAGCATAGAAAGATGCATAAACTTGAAGTTACAGCTTGATTTCAGTGGGTTTTCATCAAAATACAGGAGTTCTGCATGAAGTGTTCATTTTGGCCTTCTCTCGCTGAGAAAACGCTATTTGTGACCTGTGATACAAAAATGCCATAACTTTTGTTCAAAGTGAGTTTTCAGTCAAGTTTCAACCTGAAAGCATAGAAAGATGCATCAACTTGAAGTTACAGCTTGATTTCAGTGAGTTTTCATCAAAATACAGGAGTTCTGCATGAAGTGTTCATTTTGGCCTTCTCTCGCTGAGAAAACACTATTTGTGACCTGTGATACAAAAATGCCATAACTTTTGTTCAAAGTGAGTTTTCAGTCAAGTTTCAACCTGAAAGCATAGAAAGATGCATAAACTTGAAGTTACAGCTTGATTTCAGTGAGTTTTCATCAAAATACAGGAGTTCTGCATGAAGTGTTCATTTTGGCCTTCTCTCGCTGAGAAAAAACTATTTGTGACCTGTGATACAAAAATGCCATAACTTTTGTTCAAAGTGAGTTTTCAGTCAAGTTTCAACCTGAAAGCATAGAAAGATGCATAAACTTGAAGTTACAGCTTGATTTCAGTGAGTTTTCATCAAAATACAGGAGTTCTGCATGAAGTGTTCATTTTGGCCTTCTCTCGCTGAGAAAACACTATTTGTGACCTGCGACACAGAACAGCCATAACTTTTGTTCAAAGTGAGTTTTCAGTCAAGTTTCAACCTGAAAGCATAGAAAGATGCATAAACTTGAAGTTACAGCTTGATTTCAGTGTGTTTTCATCAAAATACAGGAGTTCTGCATGAAGTGTTCATTTTGGCCTTCTCTCGCTGAGAAAACACTATTTGTGACCTGTGATACAAAAATGCCATAACTTTTTTTAAAAGTGAGTTTTCAGTCAAGTTTCAACCTGAAAGCATAGAAAGATGCATAAACTTGAAGTTACAGCTTGATTTCAGTGGGTTTTCATCAAAATACAGGAGTTCTGCATGAAGTGTTCATTTTGGCCTTCTCTCGCTGAGAAAACGCTATTTGTGACCTGTGATACAGAAATGCCATAACTTTTGTTCAAAGTGAGTTTTCAGTCAAGTTTCAACCTGAAAGCATAGAAAGATGCATCAACTTGAAGTTACAGCTTGATTTCAGTGAGTTTTCATCAAAATACAGGAGTTCTGCATGAAGTGTTCATTTTGGCCTTCTCTCGCTGAGAAAACACTATTTGTGACCTGTGATACAAAAATGCCATAACTTTTGTTCAAAGTGAGTTTTCAGTCAAGTTTCAACCTGAAAGCATAGAAAGATGCATAAACTTGAAGTTACAGCTTGATTTCAGTGAGTTTTCATCAAAATACAGGAGTTCTGCATGAAGTGTTCATTTTGGCCTTCTCTCGCTGAGAAAACACTATTTTTGACCTGTGATACAAAAATGCCAAAACTTTTGTTCAAAGTGAGTTTTCTGTCAAGTTTCAACCTGAAAGCATAGAAAGATGCATAAACTTGAAGTTACAGCTTGATTTCAGTGAGTTTTCATCAAAATACAGGAGTTCTGCATGAAGTGTTCATTTTGGCCTTCTCTCGCTGAGAAAACGCTATTTGTGACCTGCGACACAGAACAGCCATAACTTTTGTTCAAAGTGAGTTTTCAGTCAAGTTTCAACCTGAAAGCATAGAAAGATGCATAAACTTGAAGTTACAGCTTGATTTCAGTGAGCTTTCATCAAAATACAGGAGTTCTGCATGAAGTTTTCATTTTGGCCTTCTCTCGCTGAGAAAACACTATTTGTGACCTGCGACACAGAACAGCCATAACTTTTGTTCAAAGTGAGTTTTCAGTCAAGTTTCAACCTGAAAGCATAGAAAGATGCATAAACTTGAAGTTACAGCTTGATTTCAGTGAGTTTTCATCAAAATACAGGAGTTCTGCATGAAGTGTTCATTTTGGCCTTCTCTCGCTGAGAAAACACTATTTGTGACCTGTGATACAAAAATGCCATAACTTTTTTTAAAAGTGAGTTTTCAGTCAAGTTTCAACCTGAAAGCATAGAAAGATGCATAAACTTGAAGTTACAGCTTGATTTCAGTGAGTTTTCATCAAAATACAGGAGTTCTGCATGAAGTGTTCATTTTGGCCTTCTCTCGCTGAGAAAACACTATTTGTGACCTGTGATACAAAAATGCAATAACTTTTGTTCAAAGTGAGTTTTCAGTCAAGTTTCAACCTGAAAGCATAGAAAGATGCATAAACTTGAAGTTACAGCTTGATTTCAGTGAGTTTTCTTCAAAATACAGGAGTTCTGCATGAAGTGTTCATTTTGGCCTTCTCTCGCTGAGAAAACGCTATTTGTGACCTGTGATACAAAAATGCCATAACTTTTGTTCAAAGTGAGTTTTCAGTCAAGTTTCAACCTGAAAGCATAGAAAGATGCATAAACTTGAAGTTACAGCTTGATTTCAGTGAGTTTTCATCAAAATACAGGAGTTCTGCATGAAGTGTTCTTTTTGGCCTTCTCTCGCTGAGAAAACACTATTTGTGACCTGTGATACAAAAATGCCATAACTTTTGTTCAAAGTGAGTTTTCTGTCAAGTTTCAACCTGAAAGCATAGAAAGATGCATAAACTTGAAGTTACAGCTTGATTTCAGTGAGTTTTCATCAAAATACAGGAGTTCTGCATGAAGTGTTCATTTTGGCCTTCTCTCGCTGAGAAAACGCTATTTGTGACCTGCGACACAGAACAGCCATAACTTTTGTTCAAAGTGAGTTTTCAGTCAAGTTTCAACCTGAAAGCATAGAAAGATGCATAAACTTGAAGTTACAGCTTGATTTCAGTGAGTTTTCATCAAAATACAGGAGTTCTGCATGAAGTGTTCATTTTGGCCTTCTCTCGCTGAGAAAACGCTATTTGTGACCTGCGACACAGAACAGCCATAACTTTTGTTCAAAGTGAGTTTTCAGTCAAGTTTCAACCTGAAAGCATAGAAAGATGCATAAACTTGAAGTTACAGCTTGATTTCAGTGAGCTTTCATCAAAATACAGGAGTTCTGCATGAAGTGTTCATTTTGGCCTTCTCTCGCTGAGAAAACACTATTTGTGACCTGCGACACAGAACAGCCATAACTTTTGTTCAAAGTGAGTTTTCAGTCAAGTTTCAACCTGAAAGCATAGAAAGATGCATAAACTTGAAGTTACAGCTTGATTTCAGTGAGTTTTCATCAAAATACAGGAGTTCTGCATGAAGTGTTCATTTTGGCCTTCTCTCGCTGAGAAAACACTATTTGTGACCTGTGATACAAAAATGCCATAACTTTTTTTAAAAGTGAGTTTTCAGTCAAGTTTCAACCTGAAAGCATAGAAAGATGCATAAACTTGAAGTTACAGCTTGATTTCAGTGAGTTTTCATCAAAATACAGGAGTTCTGCATGAAGTGTTCATTTTGGCCTTCTCTCGCTGAGAAAACACTATTTGTGACCTGTGATACAAAAATGCAATAACTTTTGTTCAAAGTGAGTTTTCAGTCAAGTTTCAACCTGAAAGCATAGAAAGATGCATAAACTTGAAGTTACAGCTTGATTTCAGTGAGTTTTCTTCAAAATACAGGAGTTCTGCATGAAGTGTTCATTTTGGCCTTCTCTCGCTGAGAAAACGCTATTTGTGACCTGTGATACAAAAATGCCATAACTTTTGTTCAAAGTGAGTTTTCAGTCAAGTTTCAACCTGAAAGCATAGAAAGATGCATAAACTTGAAGTTACAGCTTGATTTCAGTGAGTTTTCATCAAAATACAGGAGTTCTGCATGAAGTGTTCTTTTTGGCCTTCTCTCGCTGAGAAAACACTATTTGTGACCTGTGATACAAAAATGCCATAACTTTTGTTCAAAGTGAGTTTTCTGTCAAGTTTCAACCTGAAAGCATAGAAAGATGCATAAACTTGAAGTTACAGCTTGATTTCAGTGAGTTTTCATCAAAATACAGGAGTTCTGCATGAAGTGTTCATTTTGGCCTTCTCTCGCTGAGAAAACGCTATTTGTGACCTGCGACACAGAACAGCCATAACTTTTGTTCAAAGTGAGTTTTCAGTCAAGTTTCAACCTGAAAGCATAGAAAGATGCATAAACTTGAAGTTACAGCTTGATTTCAGTGAGTTTTCATCAAAATACAGGAGTTCTGCATGAAGTGTTCATTTTGGCCTTCTCTCGCTGAGAAAACACTATTTGTGACCTGTGATACAAAAATGCCATGACTTTTTTTAAAAGTGAGTTTTCAGTCAAGTTTCAACCTGAAAGCATAGAAAGATGCATAAACTTGAAGTTACAGCTTGATTTCAGTGAGTTTTCATCAAAATACAGGAGTTCTGCATGAAGTGTTCATTTTGGCCTTCTCTCGCTGAGAAAACACTATTTGTGACCTGTGATACAAAAATGCCATAACTTTTTTTAAAAGTGAGTTTTCAGTCAAGTTTCAACCTGAAAGCATAGAAAGATGCATAAACTTGAAGTTACAGCTTGATTTCAGTGGGTTTTCATCAAAATACAGGAGTTCTGCATGAAGTGTTCATTTTGGCCTTCTCTCGCTGAGAAAACGCTATTTGTGACCTGTGATACAAAAATGCCATAACTTTTGTTCAAAGTGAGTTTTCAGTCAAGTTTCAACCTGAAAGCATAGAAAGATGCATCAACTTGAAGTTACAGCTTGATTTCAGTGAGTTTTCATCAAAATACAGGAGTTCTGCATGAAGTGTTCATTTTGGCCTTCTCTCGCTGAGAAAACACTATTTGTGACCTGTGATACAAAAATGCCATAACTTTTGTTCAAAGTGAGTTTTCAGTCAAGTTTCAACCTGAAAGCATAGAAAGATGCATAAACTTGAAGTTACAGCTTGATTTCAGTGAGTTTTCATCAAAATACAGGAGTTCTGCATGAAGTGTTCATTTTGGCCTTCTCTCGCTGAGAAAAAACTATTTTTGACCTGTGATACAAAAATGCCATTACTTTTGTTCAAAGTGAGTTTTCTGTCAAGTTTCAACCTGAAAGCATAGAAAGATGCATAAACTTGAAGTTACAGCTTGATTTCAGTAAGTTTTCATGAAAATACAGGAGTTCTGCATGAAGTGTTCATTTTGGCCTTCTCTCGCTGAGAAAACGCTATTTGTGACCTGCGACACAGAACAGCCATAACTTTTGTTCAAAGTGAGTTTTCAGTCAAGTTTCAACCTGAAAGCATAGAAAGATGCATAAACTTGAAGTTACAGCTTGATTTCAGTGAGTTTTCATCAAAATACAGGAGTTCTGCATGAAGTGTTCATTTTGGCCTTCTCTCGCTGAGAAAACACTATTTGTGACCTGTGATACAAAAATGCTATACTTTGGTTCAAAGTGAGTTTTCAGTCAAGTTTCAACCTGAAAGCATAGAAAGATGCATAAACTTGAAGTTACAGCTTGATTTCAGTGAGTTTTCATCAAAATACAGGAGTTCTGCATGAAGTGTTCATTTTGGCCTTCTCTCGCTGAGAAAACACTATTTGTGACCTGTGATACAAAAATGCCATAACTTTTGTTCAAAGTGAGTTTTCAGTCAAGATTCAACCTGAAAGCATAGAAAGATGCATAAACTTGAAGTTACAGCTTGATTTCAGTGAGTTTTCATCAAAATACAGGAGTTCTGCATGAAGTGTTCATTTTTGCCTTCTCTCGCTGAGAAAACGCTATTTGTGACCTGCGACACAGAACAGCCATAACTTTTGTTCAAAGTGAGTTTTCTGTCAAGTTTCAACCTGAAAGCATAGAAAGATGCATAAACTTGAAGTTACAGCTTGATTTCAGTGGGTTTTCATCAAAATACAGGAGTTCTGCATGAAGTGTTCATTTTGGCCTTCTCTCGCTGAGAAAACGCTATTTGTGACCTGTGATTCAAAAATGCCATAACTTTTGTTCAAAGTGAGTTTTCTGTCAAGTTTCAACCTGAAAGCATAGAAAGATGCATAAACTTGAAGTTACAGCTTGATTTCAGTAAGTTTTCATGAAAATACAGGAGTTCTGCATGAAGTGTTCATTTTGGCCTTCTCTCGCTGAGAAAACGCTATTTGTGACCTGCGACACAGAACAGCCATAACTTTTGTTCAAAGTGAGTTTTCAGTCAAGTTTCAACCTGAAAGCATAGAAAGATGCATAAACTTGAAGTTACAGCTTGATTTCAGTGAGTTTTCATCAAAATACAGGAGTTCTGCATGAAGTGTTCATTTTGGCCTTCTCTCGCTGAGAAAACACTATTTGTGACCTGTGATACAAAAATGCCATGACTTTTTTTAAAAGTGAGTTTTCAGTCAAGTTTCAACCTGAAAGCATAGAAAGATGCATAAACTTGAAGTTACAGCTTGATTTCAGTGAGTTTTCATCAAAATACAGGAGTTCTGCATGAAGTGTTCATTTTGGCCTTCTCTCGCTGAGAAAACACTATTTGTGACCTGTGATACAAAAATGCCATAACTTTTTTTAAAAGTGAGTTTTCAGTCAAGTTTCAACCTGAAAGCATAGAAAGATGCATAAACTTGAAGTTACAGCTTGATTTCAGTGGGTTTTCATCAAAATACAGGAGTTCTGCATGAAGTGTTCATTTTGGCCTTCTCTCGCTGAGAAAACGCTATTTGTGACCTGTGATACAAAAATGCCATAACTTTTGTTCAAAGTGAGTTTTCAGTCAAGTTTCAACCTGAAAGCATAGAAAGATGCATCAACTTGAAGTTACAGCTTGATTTCAGTGAGTTTTCATCAAAATACAGGAGTTCTGCATGAAGTGTTCATTTTGGCCTTCTCTCGCTGAGAAAACACTATTTGTGACCTGTGATACAAAAATGCCATAACTTTTGTTCAAAGTGAGTTTTCAGTCAAGTTTCAACCTGAAAGCATAGAAAGATGCATAAACTTGAAGTTACAGCTTGATTTCAGTGAGTTTTCATCAAAATACAGGAGTTCTGCATGAAGTGTTCATTTTGGCCTTCTCTCGCTGAGAAAAAACTATTTTTGACCTGTGATACAAAAATGCCATTACTTTTGTTCAAAGTGAGTTTTCTGTCAAGTTTCAACCTGAAAGCATAGAAAGATGCATAAACTTGAAGTTACAGCTTGATTTCAGTAAGTTTTCATGAAAATACAGGAGTTCTGCATGAAGTGTTCATTTTGGCCTTCTCTCGCTGAGAAAACGCTATTTGTGACCTGCGACACAGAACAGCCATAACTTTTGTTCAAAGTGAGTTTTCAGTCAAGTTTCAACCTGAAAGCATAGAAAGATGCATAAACTTGAAGTTACAGCTTGATTTCAGTGAGTTTTCATCAAAATACAGGAGTTCTGCATGAAGTGTTCATTTTGGCCTTCTCTCGCTGAGAAAACACTATTTGTGACCTGTGATACAAAAATGCCATAACTTTGGTTCAAAGTGAGTTTTCAGTCAAGTTTCAACCTGAAAGCAAAGAAAGATGCATAAACTTGAAGTTACAGCTTGATTTCAGTGAGTTTTCATCAAAATACAGGAGTTCTGCATGAAGTGTTCATTTTGGCCTTCTCTCGCTGAGAAAACACTATTTGTGACCTGTGATACAAAAATGCCATAACTTTTGTTCAAAGTGAGTTTTCAGTCAAGATTCAACCTGAAAGCATAGAAAGATGCATAAACTTGAAGTTACAGCTTGATTTCAGTGAGTTTTCATCAAAATACAGGAGTTCTGCATGAAGTGTTCATTTTTGCCTTCTCTCGCTGAGAAAACGCTATTTGTGACCTGCGACACAGAACAGCCATAACTTTTGTTCAAAGTGAGTTTTCTGTCAAGTTTCAACCTGAAAGCATAGAAAGATGCATAAACTTGAAGTTACAGCTTGATTTCAGTGGGTTTTCATCAAAATACAGGAGTTCTGCATGAAGTGTTCATTTTGGCCTTCTCTCGCTGAGAAAACGCTATTTGTGACCTGTGATACAAAAATGCCATAACTTTTGTTCAAAGTGAGTTTTCTGTCAAGTTTCAACCTGAAAGCATAGAAAGATGCATAAACTTGAAGTTACAGCTTGATTTCAGTAAGTTTTCATGAAAATACAGGAGTTCTGCATGAAGTGTTCATTTTGGCCTTCTCTCGCTGAGAAAACGCTATTTGTGACCTGCGACACAGAACAGCCATAACTTTTGTTCAAAGTGAGTTTTCAGTCAAGTTTCAACCTGAAAGCATAGAAAGATGCATAAACTTGAAGTTACAGCTTGATTTCAGTGAGTTTTCATCAAAATACAGGAGTTCTGCATGAAGTGTTCATTTTGGCCTTCTCTCGCTGAGAAAACACTATTTGTGACCTGTGATACAAAAATGCCATAACTTTGGTTCAAAGTGAGTTTTCAGTCAAGTTTCAACCTGAAAGCATAGAAAGATGCATAAACTTGAAGTTACAGCTTGATTTCAGTGAGTTTTCATCAAAATACAGGAGTTCTGCATGAAGTGTTCATTTTGGCCTTCTCTCGCTGAGAAAACACTATTTGTGACCTGTGATACAAAAATGCCATAACTTTTGTTCAAAGTGAGTTTTCAGTCAAGTTTCAACCTGAAAGCATAGAAAGATGCATAAACTTGAAGTTACAGCTTGATTTCAGTGAGTTTTCATCAAAATACAGGAGTTCTGCATGAAGTGTTCATTTTGGCCTTCTCTCGCTGAGAAAACGCTATTTGTGACCTGCGACACAGAACAGCCATAACTTTTGTTCAAAGTGAGTTTTCTGTCAAGTTTCAACCTGAAAGCATAGAAAGATGCATAAACTTGAAGTTACAGCTTGATTTCAGTGAGTTTTCATCAAAATACAGGAGTTCTGCATGAAGTGTTCATTTTGGCCTTCTCTTGCTGAGAAAACACTATTTGTGACCTGTGATACAAAAATGCCATAACTTTTGTTCAAAGTGAGTTTTCAGTCAAGTTTCAACCTGAAAGCATAGAAAGATGCATAAACTTGAAGTTACAGCTTGATTTCAGTGAGTTTTCATCAAAATACAGGAGTTCTGCATGAAGTGTTCATTTTGGCCTTCTCTCGCTGAGAAAACGCTATTTGTGACCTGCGACACAGAACAGCCATAACTTTTGTTCAGAGTGAGTTTTCAGTCAAGTTTCAACCTGAAAGCATAGAAAGATGCATAAACTTGAAGTTACAGCTTGATTTCAGTGAGTTTTCATCAAAATACAGGAGTTCTGCATGAAGTGTTCATTTTGGCCTTCTCTCGCTGAGAAAACGCTATTTGTGACCTGCGACACAGAACAGCCATAACTTTTGTTCAAAGTGAGTTTTCAGTCAAGTTTCAACCTGAAAGCATAGAAAGATGCATAAACTTGAAGTTACAGCTTGATTTCAGTGAGCTTTCATCAAAATACAGGAGTTCTGCATGAAGTGTTCATTTTGGCCTTCTCTCGCTGAGAAAACACTATTTGTGACCTGCGACACAGAACAGCCATAACTTTTGTTCAAAGTGAGTTTTCAGTCAAGTTTCAACCTGAAAGCATAGAAAGATGCATAAACTTGAAGTTACAGCTTGATTTCAGTGAGTTTTCATCAAAATACAGGAGTTCTGCATGAAGTGTTCATTTTGGCCTTCTCTCGCTGAGAAAACACTATTTGTGACCTGTGATACAAAAATGCCATAACTTTTTTTAAAAGTGAGTTTTCAGTCAAGTTTCAACCTGAAAGCATAGAAAGATGCATAAACTTGAAGTTACAGCTTGATTTCAGTGAGTTTTCATCAAAATACAGGAGTTCTGCATGAAGTGTTCATTTTGGCCTTCTCTCGCTGAGAAAACACTATTTGTGACCTGTGATACAAAAATGCAATAACTTTTGTTCAAAGTGAGTTTTCAGTCAAGTTTCAACCTGAAAGCATAGAAAGATGCATAAACTTTAAGTTACAGCTTGATTTCAGTGAGTTTTCTTCAAAATACAGGAGTTCTGCATGAAGTGTTCATTTTGGCCTTCTCTCGCTGAGAAAACGCTATTTGTGACCTGTGATACAAAAATGCCATAACTTTTGTTCAAAGTGAGTTTTCAGTCAAGTTTCAACCTGAAAGCATAGAAAGATGCATAAACTTGAAGTTACAGCTTGATTTCAGTGAGTTTTCATCAAAATACAGGAGTTCTGCATGAAGTGTTCATTTTGGCCTTCTCTCGCTGAGAAAACACTATTTGTGACCTGTGATACAAAAATGCCATAACTTTTGTTCAAAGTGAGTTTTCAGTCAAGTTTCAACCTGAAAGCATAGAAAGATGCATAAACTTGAAGTTACAGCTTGATTTCAGTGAGTTTTCATCAAAATACAGGAGTTCTGCATGAAGTGTTCATTTTGGCCTTCTCTCGCTGAGAAAACGCTATTTGTGACCTGCGACACAGAACAGCCATAACTTTTGTTCAAAGTGAGTTTTCAGTCAAGTTTCAACCTGAAAGCATAGAAAGATGCATAAACTTGAAGTTACAGCTTGATTTCAGTGAGTTTTCATCAAAATACAGGAGTTCTGCATGAAGTGTTCATTTTGGCCTTCTCTCGCTGAGAAAACACTATTTGTGACCTGTGATACAAAAATGCCATGACTTTTTTTAAAAGTGAGTTTTCAGTCAAGTTTCAACCTGAAAGCATAGAAAGATGCATAAACTTGAAGTTACAGCTTGATTTCAGTGAGTTTTCATCAAAATACAGGAGTTCTGCATGAAGTGTTCATTTTGGCCTTCTCTCGCTGAGAAAACACTATTTGTGACCTGTGATACAAAAATGCCATAACTTTTTTTAAAAGTGAGTTTTCAGTCAAGTTTCAACCTGAAAGCATAGAAAGATGCATAAACTTGAAGTTACAGCTTGATTTCAGTGGGTTTTCATCAAAATACAGGAGTTCTGCATGAAGTGTTCATTTTGGCCTTCTCTCGCTGAGAAAACGCTATTTGTGACCTGTGATACAGAAATGCCATAACTTTTGTTCAAAGTGAGTTTTCAGTCAAGTTTCAACCTGAAAGCATAGAAAGATGCATCAACTTGAAGTTACAGCTTGATTTCAGTGAGTTTTCATCAAAATACAGGAGTTCTGCATGAAGTGTTCATTTTGGCCTTCTCTCGCTGAGAAAACACTATTTGTGACCTGTGATACAAAAATGCCATAACTTTTGTTCAAAGTGAGTTTTCAGTCAAGTTTCAACCTGAAAGCATAGAAAGATGCATAAACTTGAAGTTACAGCTTGATTTCAGTGAGTTTTCATCAAAATACAGGAGTTCTGCATGAAGTGTTCATTTTGGCCTTCTCTCGCTGAGAAAAAACTATTTTTGACCTGTGATACAAAAATGCCATTACTTTTGTTCAAAGTGAGTTTTCTGTCAAGTTTCAACCTGAAAGCATAGAAAGATGCATAAACTTGAAGTTACAGCTTGATTTCAGTAAGTTTTCATGAAAATACAGGAGTTCTGCATGAAGTGTTCATTTTGGCCTTCTCTCGCTGAGAAAACGCTATTTGTGACCTGCGACACAGAACAGCCATAACTTTTGTTCAAAGTGAGTTTTCAGTCAAGTTTCAACCTGAAAGCATAGAAAGATGCATAAACTTGAAGTTACAGCTTGATTTCAGTGAGTTTTCATCAAAATACAGGAGTTCTGCATGAAGTGTTCATTTTGGCCTTCTCTCGCTGAGAAAACACTATTTGTGACCTGTGATACAAAAATGCCATAACTTTGGTTCAAAGTGAGTTTTCAGTCAAGTTTCAACCTGAAAGCATAGAAAGATGCATAAACTTGAAGTTACAGCTTGATTTCAGTGAGTTTTCATCAAAATACAGGAGTTCTGCATGAAGTGTTCATTTTGGCCTTCTCTCGCTGAGAAAACGCTATTTGTGACCTGTGATACAAAAATGCCATAACTTTTGTTCAAAGTGAGTTTTCTGTCAAGTTTCAACCTGAAAGCATAGAAAGATGCATAAACTTGAAGTTACAGCTTGATTTCAGTGAGTTTTCATCAAAATACAGGAGTTCTGCATGAAGTGTTCATTTTGGCCTTCTCTCGCTGAGAAAACGCTATTTGTGACCTGCGACACAGAACAGCCATAACTTTTGTTCAAAGTGAGTTTTCAGTCAAGTTTCAACCTGAAAGCATAGAAAGATGCATAAACTTGAAGTTACAGCTTGATTTCAGTGAGTTTTCATCAAAATACAGGAGTTCTGCATGAAGTGTTCATTTTGGCCTTCTCTCGCTGAGAAAACACTATTTGTGACCTGTGATACAAAAATGCCATAACTTTTGTTCAAAGTGAGTTTTCAGTCAAGTTTCAACCTGAAAGCATAGAAAGATGCATAAACTTGAAGTTACAGCTTGATTTCAGTGAGTTTTCATCAAAATACAGGAGTTCTGCATGAAGTGTTCATTTTGGCCTTCTCTCGCTGAGAAAACGCTATTTGTGACCTGCGACACAGAACAGCCATAACTTTTGTTCAAAGTGAGTTTTCTGTCAAGTTTCAACCTGAAAGCATAGAAAGATGCATAAACTTGAAGTTACAGCTTGATTTCAGTGAGTTTTCATCAAAATACAGGAGTTCTGCATGAAGTGTTCATTTTGGCCTTCTCTTGCTGAGAAAACACTATTTGTGACCTGTGATACAAAAATGCCATAACTTTTGTTCAAAGTGAGTTTTCAGTCAAGTTTCAACCTGAAAGCATAGAAAGATGCATAAACTTGAAGTTACAGCTTGATTTCAGTGAGTTTTCATCAAAATACAGGAGTTCTGCATGAAGTGTTCATTTTGGCCTTCTCTCGCTGAGAAAACGCTATTTGTGACCTGCGACACAGAACAGCCATAACTTTTGTTCAGAGTGAGTTTTCAGTCAAGTTTCAACCTGAAAGCATAGAAAGATGCATAAACTTGAAGTTACAGCTTGATTTCAGTGAGTTTTCATCAAAATACAGGAGTTCTGCATGAAGTGTTCATTTTGGCCTTCTCTCGCTGAGAAAACGCTATTTGTGACCTGCGACACAGAACAGCCATAACTTTTGTTCAAAGTGAGTTTTCAGTCAAGTTTCAACCTGAAAGCATAGAAAGATGCATAAACTTGAAGTTACAGCTTGATTTCAGTGAGCTTTCATCAAAATACAGGAGTTCTGCATGAAGTGTTCATTTTGGCCTTCTCTCGCTGAGAAAACACTATTTGTGACCTGCGACACAGAACAGCCATAACTTTTGTTCAAAGTGAGTTTTCAGTCAAGTTTCAACCTGAAAGCATAGAAAGATGCATAAACTTGAAGTTACAGCTTGATTTCAGTGAGTTTTCATCAAAATACAGGAGTTCTGCATGAAGTGTTCATTTTGGCCTTCTCTCGCTGAGAAAACACTATTTGTGACCTGTGATACAAAAATGCCATAACTTTTTTTAAAAGTGAGTTTTCAGTCAAGTTTCAACCTGAAAGCATAGAAAGATGCATAAACTTGAAGTTACAGCTTGATTTCAGTGAGTTTTCATCAAAATACAGGAGTTCTGCATGAAGTGTTCATTTTGGCCTTCTCTCGCTGAGAAAACACTATTTGTGACCTGTGATACAAAAATGCAATAACTTTTGTTCAAAGTGAGTTTTCAGTCAAGTTTCAACCTGAAAGCATAGAAAGATGCATAAACTTGAAGTTACAGCTTGATTTCAGTGAGTTTTCTTCAAAATACAGGAGTTCTGCATGAAGTGTTCATTTTGGCCTTCTCTCGCTGAGAAAACGCTATTTGTGACCTGTGATACAAAAATGCCATAACTTTTGTTCAAAGTGAGTTTTCAGTCAAGTTTCAACCTGAAAGCATAGAAAGATGCATAAACTTGAAGTTACAGCTTGATTTCAGTGAGTTTTCATCAAAATACAGGAGTTCTGCATGAAGTGTTCATTTTGGCCTACTCTCGCTGAGAAAACACTATTTGTGACCTGTGATACAAAAATGCCATAACTTTTGTTCAAAGTGAGTTTTCTGTCAAGTTTCAACCTGAAAGCATAGAAAGATGCATAAACTTGAAGTTACAGCTTGATTTCAGTGAGTTTTCATCAAAATACAGGAGTTCTGCATGAAGTGTTCATTTTGGCCTTCTCTCGCTGAGAAAACGCTATTTGTGACCTGCGACACAGAACAGCCATAACTTTTGTTCAAAGTGAGTTTTCAGTCAAGTTTCAACCTGAAAGCATAGAAAGATGCATAAACTTGAAGTTACAGCTTGATTTCAGTGAGTTTTCATCAAAATACAGGAGTTCTGCATGAAGTGTTCATTTTGGCCTTCTCTCGCTGAGAAAACACTATTTGTGACCTGTGATACAAAAATGCCATGACTTTTTTTAAAAGTGAGTTTTCAGTCAAGTTTCAACCTGAAAGCATAGAAAGATGCATAAACTTGAAGTTACAGCTTGATTTCAGTGAGTTTTCATCAAAATACAGGAGTTCTGCATGAAGTGTTCATTTTGGCCTTCTCTCGCTGAGAAAACGCTATTTGTGACCTGTGATACAGAAATGCCATAACTTTTGTTCAAAGTGAGTTTTCAGTAAAGTTTCAACCTGAAAGCATAGAAAGATGCATCAACTTGAAGTTACAGCTTGATTTCAGTGAGTTTTCATCAAAATACAGGAGTTCTGCATGAAGTGTTCATTTTGGCCTTCTCTCGCTGAGAAAACACTATTTGTGACCTGTGATACAAAAATGCCATAACTTTTGTTCAAAGTGAGTTTTCAGTCAAGTTTCAACCTGAAAGCATAGAAAGATGCATAAACTTGAAGTTACAGCTTGATTTCAGTGAGTTTTCATCAAAATACAGGAGTTCTGCATGAAGTGTTCATTTTGGCCTTCTCTCGCTGAGAAAACGCTATTTGTGACCTGTGATACAAAAATGCCATAACTTTTGTTCAAAGTGAGTTTTCTGTCAAGTTTCAACCTGAAAGCATAGAAAGATGCATAAACTTGAAGTTACAGCTTGATTTCAGTGAGTTTTCATCAAAATACAGGAGTTCTGCATGAAGTGTTCATTTTGGCCTTCTCTCGCTGAGAAAACGCTATTTGTGACCTGCGACACAGAACAGCCATAACTTTTGTTCAAAGTGAGTTTTCAGTCAAGTTTCAACCTGAAAGCATAGAAAGATGCATAAACTTGAAGTTACAGCTTGATTTCAGTGAGTTTTCATCAAAATACAGGAGTTCTGCATGAAGTGTTCATTTTGGCCTTCTCTCGCTGAGAAAACACTATTTGTGACCTGCGACACAGAACAGCCATAACTTTTGTTCAAAGTGAGTTTTCTGTCAAGTTTCAACCTGAAAGCATAGAAAGATGCATAAACTTGAAGTTACAGCTTGATTTCAGTGAGTTTTCATCAAAATACAGGAGTTCTGCATGAAGTGTTCATTTTGGCCTTCTCTCGCTGAGAAAACGCTATTTGTGACCTGTGATACAAAAATGCCATAACTTTTGTTCAAAGTGAGTTTTCTGTCAAGTTTCAACCTGAAAGCATAGAAAGATGCATAAACTTGAAGTTACAGCTTGATTTCAGTGAGTTTTCATCAAAATACAGGAGTTCTGCATGAAGTGTTCATTTTGGCCTTCTCTCGCTGAGAAAACGCTATTTGTGACCTGCGACACAGAACAGCCATAACTTTTGTTCAAAGTGAGTTTTCAGTCAAGTTTCAACCTGAAAGCATAGAAAGATGCATAAACTTGAAGTTACAGCTTGATTTCAGTGAGTTTTCATCAAAATACAGGAGTTCTGCATGAAGTGTTCATTTTGGCCTTCTCTCGCTGAGAAAACACTATTTGTGACCTGTGATACAAAAATGCCATAACTTTTGTTCAAAGTGAGTTTTCAGTCAAGTTTCAACCTGAAAGCATAGAAAGATGCATAAACTTGAAGTTACAGCTTGATTTCAGTGAGTTTTCATCAAAATACAGGAGTTCTGCATGAAGTGTTCATTTTGGCCTTCTCTCGCTGAGAAAACGCTATTTGTGACCTGCGACACAGAACAGCCATAACTTTTGTTCAAAGTGAGTTTTCTGTCAAGTTTCAACCTGAAAGCATAGAAAGATGCATAAACTTGAAGTTACAGCTTGATTTCAGTGAGTTTTCATCAAAATACAGGAGTTCTGCATGAAGTGTTCATTTTGGCCTTCTCTTGCTGAGAAAACACTATTTGTGACCTGTGATACAAAAATGCCATAACTTTTGTTCAAAGTGAGTTTTCAGTCAAGTTTCAACCTGAAAGCATAGAAAGATGCATAAACTTGAAGTTACAGCTTGATTTCAGTGAGTTTTCATCAAAATACAGGAGTTCTGCATGAAGTGTTCATTTTGGCCTTCTCTCGCTGAGAAAACGCTATTTGTGACCTGCGACACAGAACAGCCATAACTTTTGTTCAGAGTGAGTTTTCAGTAAAGTTTCAACCTGAAAGCATAGAAAGATGCATAAACTTGAAGTTACAGCTTGATTTCAGTGAGTTTTCATCAAAATACAGGAGTTCTGCATGAAGTGTTCATTTTGGCCTTCTCTCGCTGAGAAAACGCTATTTGTGACCTGCGACACAGAACAGCCATAACTTTTGTTCAAAGTGAGTTTTCAGTCAAGTTTCAACCTGAAAGCATAGAAAGATGCATAAACTTGAAGTTACAGCTTGATTTCAGTGAGCTTTCATCAAAATACAGGAGTTCTGCATGAAGTGTTCATTTTGGCCTTCTCTCGCTGAGAAAACACTATTTGTGACCTGCGAC